>NW_009221227.1:0-86375 GCF_000690835.1 Fulmarus glacialis | reverse complement strand
CTTCCTGCCCTACCCCTATGACGTCCAAGAAAGCTATGCATAGGCACTGCCTTACCTTTTCCCTTTCAATTCCCATGAGAATAAAAAGAAATCCCCAAAGCATTTCCATCAGCAATACTGTGTTTTGTTCTGGGCATTGCATTAGGCAGAAAATGAGCAGAAATGGCAAAACACTATTACCAGCCTACGAAGAGTGATGAATTACCTGTATTTTCTAGATGCTTATTCAAAGTATGCCTGGGTTCTCAAACGTTTGCTAGGTGTTTGCTCTCTCCTTATGCATTTCAAGCATCATGCAATGTTGTACATGTGCAATGAGAGGCAAGGGCAAGACCTGAATGTTTTACTGTAAAAATCACTTAGCTGGGAATTTGATTTCCTTCAATTTTCTGAATTTTTTTCCACTAGGGAGCAACAACCATATTGTAACTGAACTGACAATCATAGTGTCTTACTTAAAATGAAATTGTCAAAATATTGTGTCAGGAATCCTGTATAAAGTGATTTCTTTGGCTGTCACTCATACTTGCCATCCTAAAGAGTCTGGTTACTATTAACAGAGATACTCAACATATAAATAGTCTCAAAAAATAGATACAGCTAAAGTTAGGAATACTCAGAAATATTAATAGCAGCAATAATCTAACCTTTGAGAAGATGTTTAGGAAAAAAAAAAGAGATGAAAGCAAGAAAATCCAAATTAAAAAATAATGTAAAAAACAAATCTTTTGAAACATATGTAATTTAATATTAACAGTTGGCAAATGCCATTAACTCTGTCCTCATACACCATCTAATTATATGTTTGCGCTGTGCAAATAATAATGATGCAGTGCTCTCCAATTTGTGCCCATTTTTACAGTGTGTAATATTATTACAAGAGCCGTGGCATTTTAGAAAGATGAGATCTGCCGTGTCTGTGTTAGTAGCTGAAGAGCTGGTCCAATACCCGTAACGCAAAATTGCAGTTAAAGAGATACTTGCTTCCTCATGGGCCTAACCTCAAGTTCTCCTGAACCTCCCTCTCAAAGCACTGATCTGAGCAATAATGAGGTTACGAGAAAGGGTTGCATGAAAAAAGGACCGAACCCAGCAGCCCAGAGCTTTGTACAGGAACTTCAAATTGTTTTTGTAAGGTACTACCTTGTGCACTTTGGCTTTGTTAAAAACCATCATTGGCAGATGCAGCTCTTTGCTCCACGCTGGGCGATGTTACACTTTGAACTGACTTGTGCCACTGCTAATCTGTGTGGTCTAAGGTTAAAACCCTGAATGGAGAGAAATTCAGCCAACACTTGGACATGTGCAACCCACTGTGACTGCTCTGTGCTGTGTGTTTGAGGTGTGAGAGAGAAGCTTGGTTTTCTAGATCCAGCTGTAACAGCCGGTGCTTCCAGGAGCTCCAGTCCCAAGGACAGTGCCCACCGTAGCTGCCAGAATGAGCCTTTCTCCCATGCAAAGCAACAACAAAAGGTGTCAAAATGCAGGGAGGGGGTAGCCCCTACCTTCCAGGCCTTCCAAGTTACTACACCTACAATGTTGTCCTATGAAGCCAACAAGATTTCCCCATCAGCTGCCAAGCTGACCTTCTTTCCGTCACCTTTCACCTTGGCGGCCAGTGCAATTTTGCTGCCTTCCAGCCGAAGTGGTGTAATAATCATGCAATGTGATCTAAGTAATAAAGAAATTGCTGTACATGCTGTTTGGTTTCTGGAGAGCTGGGAATAGCAAAGGCTCAAGTTGCAGACAAGTGCATTAATCTTTTCAGCTTTCCTGGAATGAAACATCAGAGGCTTTAACCTATTCTTTATTGCTATTCCAATGCCCTGGATGGTACTTTCAAAAATAAACTCCTGAAAGAAGGCAGGAGGGGAAAGGGGAAAGATCTTGAAAGCTGTTCATTAACATACTGTACAATCCTCAACCTCTGAAAAAAAAATTCTGATTATTTGATTAAGAGGCTTGCAATATTCAATATTCTTCTGGAAGCTCTGGCTCCCAGAGTCAGGGGTAAAAGAGATTTCAACTTCTTATTTTAAAGAAAAGATAATGTTTTGGACTTGCAGGACTGAAGAGTGAGACCAAGCAGCCCATGAAGGCCAAGGAACCCACTGGAAAGACAAAACTGAACCTCACTATTGATTTGTATTTTTGAAATCTTATTATTTTTAAAGCACATTACCCTCGTGATTTGAGGGCCTGCCTGAAGGTTTTTGAAATATCCAGACCGGTGTTTCCAAGAAAACTCTGCCAGGACAGAAACCTAATATACAATTTTCTCATTATTTTAGCTGTGTTTACCACTGTTGCTCACCCTGTTAGTACCAATGGAAATCATATAAAATACACTGCTAAGTGCATGAAGGAAAAAAGAATTTATCTATACAACTTAACCAACTTCGTGGGCTTCTGTCAATTTTATGGTCACTAGTGGGATTAAAATTTAAAACCTTCTGTTATAAAATCCCTGGCTTGAGCCACCAGCGTTCAAGGAGGGCTGCCAGCAGCCAAGCTAATATTAGTTCTATAAGATCTGGCATGTATCAGCTGGTAAGAGTGGCAGCTCAGTTCCTTGGAGTGGGACAAGGTCTGTTCAGGTTATGTCGGGACAACACAGGCAAGATTTTACTGTCTAAAAAGAAAGGCTTGCTCCTCTTTGGAAGCGGTGACACGCAGAAGCTGGAAGTTCAGCAGCTTGATCTCTTCTGCTTGTGCTCACGTGCTACCGCCACAAGACCCGCAAACCCTTGGGACCCGTGGCCAGGCAGGAGGGTCTTCAGAGAAGGCAGTCGGATCACAGGAGTTGCCACGTGTCCTTTTTTAAGGAAAAATGAAAAGATGTGCGTTGGAGGGTGGCAAGAGTGAATATTTCTGAGCTTGTTAAAATTCCAATCCTCATCTTTCAAAGGCCTCGGTTACTGACTCAAACATCCATCAATCGCTCGGAATCGGGAGGTATTGTACTGGCTGTAATTGCAGAGATGTGTTACAGCAATTACAGCACCTGGTGCACCCTCATCCAAGCAGGTGGAAGAATTGATGATGAGTGTTTTTTGGTTTTCCAGCTTCCTGGAGAGGTTTTGTAGAGGTTTGCTTCCACCAGGTCTCAGGAACTGTGTTCTGCTGTGCCATGCTGGTTGATATCCAAGAAGATCCTGAGTGCAATTATCTGCTCAGATCTGAATAAAATGCTGCCTGGCATTTCCTTGTCACCAGCTCAGTCTCAGAGGAGCATCTCAAGGAATGGAAAGGGAGTTTGCAACAGAACTTGGAGAGTAAAGCCCAAGTTTTTGCCTGCTTTCCTCAGAAAAGGAAGCCAAGAGCAGAGAGGCAGAAGGGCTGGGATAAGCCATGAGATTTCTATCACTAAAGAAGACTCCAACTCTGCTGGAAGTGGCTGAGATGGAGCAGCTGTCTTAGCATTTGCTCCTAATCCATGCAAATGCAAAGAAATGTGGGGTCTCAGTGTCCCAGCCTCAGTGGTCACTTGAAGCCCCCAGGCTGCACCCTTCAGTTGGCCTTTCCTCTCCCTGGAGGGTCACAAGCACAAATGAGTCTGCTCGGGTACCCCTCTATACTTGACTCATCTCAGCAATAGGAGGAGTTCAGATCTAAACAAAACGAGGACACACGGTGTAGGAGTACTCTGGCAATGTCAGAGACCTCCACTGGGCGCTCCCCACACAGGAGGCAGATTTTTTTGGTTTACAGGAGTCAGCTTTGCCGTCAAACAGTGGAAGGTCCAGCCTGAACAAGTCACACCCCTTGGTCAGTACCTTCAGAAGGCAGCTTATCTATCCTAAACATAGCATTGGAGTTAAGTAGGATGAACTAGCTACCTTCTGGAACTGCTTATTTCTCTACCGGACGTTATGAAAGTTCAGACAGCAAAACCAGAGATGCTTAGATTTTAGGACACATTGATTGTAGTTCTAAGTCACCAGTTCAGCAAGGGCACGGGTGCAGCTCCTACAGACTTCTTACAACAAAGCACATACTTAAGTCTTTCTAAACTGGGCTGAAAGAGCGAGTTAATCTTTGCTTTCACCATCTCCTGGGTAAAGCTGAAGGTACCTTAGATGCTTGTTGTAATGGAGAGTGATTATGGGAAGTGAAATTTGCAATGGAATTATGGTAATTGTATCTTCTGTTCCAACAGGTATTTTGAGGAAGCCAGCGTTTTAGATAATTAGTGTTATTTTGTGCAAATAGCTGAGAGGATACAGGAGGAATGATTGTCGGTGATTCTCCGACAGGCATGTGTTCGCTAACATTATGGGTTTGACTGAGCCTACTGAAAAGTTCCCCTTTAGAAGAAGGAGTGAACCGGCACGTGACAGCGTCTCTGTCAGGCGGGGAAAGGGAGGGTGCATCCAGCAATTCAGGTGTTTGATTTAACCAACATCTACTGCAGTGTGCTTTTTGCTCCCCAAATACAAAGCCTCTCAGTCTGACATTTTAGCTGCCTCGGGCCTTCTCCATCTCAGGCTCTTGTTCACATGTTCAACTGGAACGATTAAATACAATAGGAATGGCATTTTTACTGGTATTTCTGCCCTTCCAGTGTTGAGAGTAAGAGAGACAGACTGAAAATAAAGGCAAAATAAAAGTAAAGGATTATTTTCATCTCTGAATCTCTAGTGAGGTTTGAATTGTGTTTTCAATAAGATTCCAATCTGAAAAATCCTGCTCTTCCTACTTGATGCTGCCCTTCTCTGTAATATCATTTCACACTTCAGTTCTGTAACCTTGTCTTTGCAGAGGGTAAATGTGCCATGTGAACCACATGGCTCAGATAAGCCAATGGAAGTAAAGATGCAGCCTGTCCAGGACATTTTGTATTCACAAAAGGCAAAATTCAGCTTCATATAGAGAACAAATGAACTTAGGTAGACTCAAGCTGACACATCCCTGAAAGCTGTTGAGCCACGACAGGTCAAGGCATTACCTTTCATCAGCTGAGCTGCGCAGGAGCTCTAAGCCACCCCAAGAATGCTGGCTTAACTACATTTTGTGGAGCTAACACATTTTCTTTGCAATGAGATGGACAAAGAACACCCAAACAGCTCGTTGCCATGTCTGTCTTGGTAGTCAGTGACCCATTAAGCCATGGTAACACAAGGACTTTGGTTCATAGCCGCCATGCCTTCTGCAGGGAAAGGGCAGGGAATTTCAGCCAATCCTTCCCATACAAAGTGGTGAAAAAACCAATCCAGCAGTCACGCTTTGATGACTGTTTGAACTTCCCGTCTGGCAACATCAAGGTTTCCACAAACAGGAAAAATGGCTCAGTCACTATCTTTATTGCAGGTAGAAGATAAATAAATGAGCAGGAAGCACATGTGGGACAACATTTGGCATTAGAAACAGGCTTGCTGGGTTGAAGTACTGCCACATTTATATTATAAATCTCTTTCACACACACCTAGAAAAACAAACAAAACGTCTCTCCCCCAAGCCTTCCAGATTTTGGAAAGATATTGTTTCCAAGCATTGCTTTAATCTGGTGCAGAGAACCTGATCCTCTTGTGTAAGTACGGAGAGCCTCTGGAGTTACAGCAATTTACTTCACGTGGGAATCTGCCTCCTCTGTGCTCATTCATAGCGGTGTGGTCCAGGCAGCTGGCATCGATAGGAGGTCTCCTATAGACTTCAGTTGTCTGACACTATCCCACCCGTTTCAATGGGAGGTCGTGCAAGTGGGACCTGAGGGTCTGAGCCAGAGGGCAGCCCAGGAACCACCATCTCAAGGGTTGTGCAAAACTGGCAATTGCTGTCCCATGCGAAATTTTCACTTTAAGAATCTTTCCTAGCTTTCTCAGCAGCTTGGTCGTTGAAGTCTTTCAGGGTGTCCATCTCCAAGAGCTCTGTCATGCCTAGAAGAGCCTAAACCTTGGCTTTTCTGTAGCCCGTGGAGCTGGACCGACAGCTCACAGAGCCCTGCACCTTGTGGGTGGGCTAACATCTTCTGGTGGTACTCTTCTCTCCACATGCTCATGGTGAGAAAGCCTATGGAGGCTGGACACGTCATTTAGATCCTGCAGCTGTAATATAACATTATATATTACATGACATCAATCTGGGCAGAAGTGCAGAACCTCAGCCCCTGAGAAGAAAGTCCAGTGGGTTTAAGAGAATTTCTGCATCTTGTCTCAGGCAGAAGTCATACTGAAATGCCTAAAAATCCTGAGAACATGTGATATCCCTGCACCCTTTTTTCACGGGTGTAGGCAGAAACAAGAGGGGTTGAGCAGAAAGGAATCACATATATCTTAAAAATAAAGTTAAGACCTTGATATCCCAGGACAGCCTTTCGTTCCCTGACATGTGCCACTGCAGTTAACAACACATGAATTGGCTGGAGCTCACCAAAAGGGAGATACATCTTTTAAGTCAAATATTTGTCATACTTGTGAGAAATTAATTGCTAGTTTTACATAATTAGCTTCCTAGCAGTCTGCATTTCTAAAAACAAAATGACCTGAGGGACAGTAGCAAATTTTAAAATTTTAAGTAAATAAGTGATTTCAGTTAAAGAGATCAATGAGATGAAATGATTCATTAAGGACCTATTTTGCAGATTTTTGAGGAACAACTTGCTGCAAAAAAAACTGAGCAATTAGGGTTGTTTTTTTTTTTTTTAATTTGGGGATGGATGGTAGCAAATGCCTAAAGCTCTGCAGAAGCCACCACCACATCCACCACTGGGTCCTACAGAACACCATGCCCTCTCTCTCCCATATGTATGGGACATGAGGAAGAGGTTGGGGGGCAGGAGAGACAAGCTGGTCCGTGGAGCCTTTCTGACTCCCTGTAGGCGGTCGGGGGAGGCACACCGCAAAGGAAAAGCTGAGCTGATGGGGAAAAAAAGAACCAGTAATGACAATAACAGAGTTCTCCAACTGGCATATGAGCTTCATTCTCACAGTGTGTAAGTTGTGATCTTCTATGCCAGCTCATCAGCAGAGGGTGGGAATTTATTATTTTAGACCATGGGAGTTAGAGGAGTAACTCGATTACCTGGCAGCATCAGTAATGCCCATGGGAATCAGCCACAGCACGGTGCAGGACACAGCCCTGTGTTTTGCAGCATTAAGATAAGCATGAATAATAAAGGGATTTTTCATTTCATGTGCTAAAATGTATCCACAGAAGTATAGACAAATTGTATGGAGCCACATTTTATAATCATGGAGCCAGTTTTGGTTGGCATAAAAACTTTAGGTACACACACACAGTTTTCATGCTTATAAGCGTAATCAATACTTTTATAATTATCCATGAAATTTACTTTTTGTGTTATGGACTTAGTCACACACAGCCACTAAGGTACATGTGCACACACACGCACATGTATATACATATTTACGCACAGAGCGCTTGAAACATACTGGCAGAGATCTTGAAACGGCCTATGCGCTGCGTGTAAATGTTGTCTTGCTACCACCCTCCTGCTGCATATATTCAAATTGTGGTTATAGGTCTGCGAAGACGACTACGGTGTGTCAATTCCCAGCAGACCTTCTCTGTCTTTATCTTTAAATCACATCAGCTGACTTTAAAGGTAGTTTGGCTTTTAGCCCTACAGAGCTGAACCTAGCAGAGAGTTACTGAGATGATATCCCACTGTGCTGCTGCCTAATTTTTATATATATCATAGGAGTTTTCAAAACTGTCTAAGTGATTTAGGAACAAGACTTTGCAAAATCTTTTGGAAGTCTCACTTGTAAGACACTGTCTACTGGCAATGAAGCCTCGGGCTTAAAAAACAGAGCTTGGATTTTTTAGATCTCATGAAGGAGAATTTGTGGTCCTAGAAATCAGGAAAACAATATTCTGACCTTAAAAAGCAGTGCACAACTCCAAAATCATAGAGGGAAAATTAACAGAGAGCCCTAGGATGCCAAGTGTATGGTCACTTGTTTTGGCTGTGTGCCTAAATTTGAAAAAGATCTATTCCAAGAATATCCTTTAATTAACTGCCTAAAGAGCTCAAAGCTAACAAACAAAGGAAAAATAATTTTCTCAAAGCTTTGTAATGGTTCCTTTTATGTGTCCTGTTAAACATTAACATCTGTTTGCAGAGCTACAAGACCTCCTCCCTCTCCTCAGACATGATCCCTTCTATTCACAGCAAAGTCCTCCCTCTTTACTCAGTCAATCCCTATTTCCAGTGAAGCTCCACCTTTCCACTTAAACTCCATCTTTTATTTCTTGGGATCAACTGGTAGACGTCTGCTCCCCGGTTTAGTTTGGCCTTCCTCCAGCGAGCAAGAGGATTAATAACTGGAATGGAGATGTATCTCTTCTGCTTATGTAGTAAAGAATAAAACAAAAACTAATGGTTATTTTCAGATAGCCTGACAGTGATTAATTGCTGTTCCAGCAGATGCTCCAAATAAAATATGCTTTAGCATCCCTGATTTACACTGGGTGCAGTAAGAGGAAACACATTGCAAGGACTGGGAGGGGGACAGCACCTCCAGCCGGTGCACAGAGCCGACACGCCAGAGGGTAGATCACCACCATCGAAAATAAAAGTGAAGAGTGCGGATGACTGACTGTTGTATCAGCCCTCCGGAGGGGGGGCAGAGCGGGTGGCAGGAGAGGTAGAAGGTCTCATTGATGGGAATGTAAAGGGGGATAAGGAAGGCAGGGAGGACATGGGGAGCGTTTTACGATGGCGTCAGTCGTGTAATAACACTACAGCTTTTTATGTTTGAAGATGGGAAGAGATAGCGATCTGGTTTATGAATAGGGAGAACCAGTCAGACATTGCCACTGTCGTATTAAGAATGTGGACTGTTTGCTTGATATAGTGTATGATTAAGCGAAAAGACAGGGATATCTAGAAACCATCATCTGGGCAGCTAACCATCCATCTTTCTGACTTGTGTGAGAAGCAAATTAAAAAGCCTAAGTTTTTTTTTTCTTGTGTGTGTGTGTGGTTTTGCAGAAGCTGTCGTGCTGGGTGCATTAGGTTCTCAGGTCTGATTTGAAAAGGTGAAGGGGAGAACAACCCTTTGGGCAACCGCTGCTGGAGCAGGAGAATATTCCTGGCCAGCTAATGCATCAGAGCCCTAAGTCTGGGCATGTCGATGCGGCATCCCTGGAGGAGCTCGTCTCTACTGGCCAAAGCTGACATCTCAAAGTGGAAGTGCTCGTGATCATCAGTAAAGGTGATTTCTGTTTTGACCGATCACAAAAAGGCTTTACGTCCTGATTCATCTACCCGTTCACTCACTGCATAAAAACAGCAGGGTTCTCCATACTGAAGCTGAAATGCATGTGTGTGCACTAGGGCAAAGCGCGGTTCCTGGTGGAATCACATGGGCCTGATCCAATGCCCAGTGATGCCAAAAAGAGGTTTTCCATGGGCCTTAGGTGTCTCTGCATGGATTCCTACTAGACCAGACAAAGACATCTATCAAATATCCTCCTTTCACCAAGACAGCTTTGCTTTTCTAAGTCTGTTTTATAAGAGAGTCATCCAGATCCTCCTTTTCCCTCCACTACAGGATTCTCATGATTGTAGGAGATAAACTATGGGGAACAAAATCCCTGTTTGACCATTAGAGCATTCCTAGGCTCTTTCATGCACGTTTGCAAAAGTCTATTTAAAAAATCTTTCTACCTTTGGAGCTGTTTTCTGAGACCTGAAGGGTAAAAAAAACCCAAAAACAACCCTAAGAATGTCTCACAAGCACGCTCAAGGCCCCTATTAACTTTTCCACTTTCCCTGCAGTAATTGTTTCTGTCTATTTTAATTTCACCTTGGCTGAGAGGAGCTCAGATGTTGCTGCAGACCGAGGCAGGGAGTTGCCACAGGCACAAACTGTAGAGTCCTCGCGGGAGATTGGGTGCCGGGGGTGGAGCGTGCACAGCGCAACTCACCCCGATACCTTGTTTTGAAAGTTTATTTTGAAGGCTGAAGAGTCACTGGCAGAGCCTGGCTCAAAATCCAGCTGCCAAGGGTTCAGATTTTGACTCTGTCATGACTTTATGGTGTTCGGGGCAATTCATTTCAGCAGTCCCATTCCCATGAGTTGGGAATTGCTATAGCCTTTCAAGCAGAGTGCCATACAGTACCCAGACAAATCTGACCGGTCTAAGGTGCTCCCTGCTCCAGTCACCCGTGTTTATATGAGAACTGCTTGGACTGCTGCAGCCACATTTCTTGATAAAGTTTATCTCTTCCTCCACCTCGTTTTAAATCGCTTCTGTTTCCTTCCAGTTACTGCAGCAGGCGCTAGAATAAGCTTAAACATTCCTTCTGGGTATATACAGAGAGCTCCATATACGCAGAGATTCTTGGTGAATCTGAGAAACCAACCCTGCTTATCCATCTAAACTTTAGGGCATGGACCACCTCTTACAGGGCGTGCAGAGAGCTCCTTGTGCAACGAGACACTGATCCCAGCTGGGACACGTAATCCCAAACACAAATAACGTGGGAATGATTACTCTTTTGGAGGTGGCTAAGCAAAACCTGCCAAGTGCTGATGTTATGTGAAACAGAAATCTGCACTAGTGCTGAGGGAGCTGCCTAATTGCATCAATATAATTAGATAGGCGGACAGATAGATTTCCTCTGAACATTGCCTGGCAGGATGGGACCTTGCAGCCTTATATATTCTTGCCTCCGAAGCCTGCTCAAGGATGCTGCATACGCAAGAGCTGCCACGAGGGAGCATATTCACCATCTCCTTGCCTTCCCACGCTCCTGCAGCCTGCAAGCAAGGCTGGAGCAGAAAGCTCCCCTGTTGCCCCGGGGCTTGGCTCTGAACTTCATGCGAACGAAGGCAGGGTTTGTCCATCTCCCACAGCCCATCTAGTCTGTAGGTAGGATCAGAAATCAACCTGCAGAAGCAAGCACAACCGCCCCCCCAAATCTTTGGGGCTCTCTGGACGGGGTGGTGGGCAGTGTTGTTCAGGTGATGGATCCAAACGTGGAAAGGGGGAGTTGGGACTGCAGCTTGGAAGTTGCCATTCATGAAGCAAATTCAGCGCTTCCTTGGTCTCGCTGCCCCTTCTCCATGCCAGGGTGGGTCTGGCCAGGGCCAGCCCCATGAGCCAACAGGACGAAGGAGACTGGGGAATAGCTGGTGAATCTGGGAAAGACACCCACCTCTCTGAAACTCAGTGACACTTTAAAACACAGGGAAAGTGAGCCCCGGTGCACAGACATGCCAAGAGAGAGCAGACTGGGACTTTATCCTCCAAGTCTGCCTTCAAATAACTTCTTCATTTACTGAATACACAGAAGGGAGGAAAAAGCACAACCTCTCAGAGCTCTTTGCTAGCAAAGCCACAAACTATTCCTGTTCCCATCTGCTTTAATGTGAGTCTCACAGCAGAGCAGCAGGTACTTCACCAGCTCCTCTCAATCACTCTCAGACAGGGCAGGTTTCCATCACAAGCTATTTGACAATTTGTTTTTAATAAAAAGACCTGGCACATTACATTCGTATTTTACTGTGAGCCTGTTATGTGGCAGCCTGAAATTCTAATTGCTCTGGCTCTTTCTAATGTAGATTTACAATAAAGGTCTTTTTCATATTATTAAAAAGGGACTCCCCTTTCCTATAACCTGTGCTCTAATTTTGTGTGAAGTTTATTTTATCAGGATCTGGCATTACTCTTCTTTTTAACTCCAATCTCTTCACT
The DNA here is from genome assembly GCF_000690835.1 of Fulmarus glacialis. NCBI lineage: Eukaryota > Metazoa > Chordata > Aves > Procellariiformes > Procellariidae > Fulmarus > Fulmarus glacialis. The sequence continues at coordinate 74,708 of NW_009221227.1, read as the reverse complement.
CCCCCCTCCCATGTACCTGGTTTTTCCAAAACAAAACAAATAAAAAAGAAAAAGAGAGAGAGAAGTGATGAATTTTGCCCAGGCAAGTACATCCCTAAGCAGTTCACTCCTCCTCCCAAAACAGACTCTGTTAACTCTTGCTCCATGCTAAAGGCATAGTGCTGGCCTCCTGCATCTCCCATCCCTTCCAGCACCCCTGTCCTTGCACCTACAGCAAAGTCATTTATGCCGTTATTCCCTTGGTTCCTTCTTCTCTCCGTCTATTCTGTATTTAACAGAGGTCGTGGCATTAGAGAGCCAAAGAGCCTAATGCAGATCAGGACTTCTGCTCCACCTCTGCTTGGTGCTGTACAAACTCAGACCAAAAAGATGTGCCATGGTTATGCCCTGATTCTGCTCCCGCAGAAGCCAGTTGCCAAACTCGTTAGCTCCAGTATGCACAAGGTAAACAGCGTGATAGGAAATTTCTTGGGGACTTCCATGTGATCTGACCTTCTAGTCTAGAAGTTTTCCACACCACATTTTTTTTTAAAAGTAGTGTGCATGAAAGGAATGGGGGAAGAGAAAAAGGTTAGATGAAAAATAGAAGTACCCATCTGTATTATTTTGTGATTGTAAGAGGCTCTTCTGTCTTCAGTCTTTTAACGTTTCCAGCAGGGAGGTGAAATAATAGCGTGTCTCTTCAAGGACACAGTCCAGCACAGAGGATGATGTTGGGGGCAGTTCGGGTGCGGTGGACGTCAGCCACTCTGGCCACCGCGTGCCTGCTGACGCCAGGTGGACAGGTTTGGGAAAGCTGCCAGACCTGTGCTCGGGTCTCCTGCGCCAAAGGGAGCAACGTTTGCAAGAACTATTAACCTGCGTCTTGCCCAGATGCGAAGGGGAAAGGTTTCTATCGCCTGTGATAGCGCCAGCTGGGATGACTCATATTCCTGGGACATGTGGTGGGATTGCACACCTCTGTTAAGATCCTGACAATCCTCTCCTATGTTATCAAAGCAAAGAGATTTGCCCAGAAAGGGCAACAAAACAAGATTCATCAACCAACACAGGTTAACCTGCTGGTACCGTCATGAAGGAGCTTTTACAACAATGAATTTCTGACAGATTGCTAAGGAAGACATTTTTCCTCCATTGTGAAAAATTGTGTCAATATTTTCCCCATATTTGACCAGCTCTTTAAGGGCGTAGTAATCCAAACCAGGATTAGAGGTTTGAACGCTGTTTAGTCTCGGTTTCCATCCACAGACAAAAAGAGCCAAATGCTGGTTGCCTGGTGCAGAAAAACCAAAACACATTCAGGCTTTGGTTTTCCAACAACCCTTTCTTTTTCCCGTCGGAAAAAGACAGAAAGGAAAGCTTCCATTTTATTAAGATGCCATTAGCTGTTGAGAAAAGATATTAGGAAAGAAAATAAGTGAGTAGTATCCACTTCATGACCTTGTTGCCCACATGAAGATGAATGACCTGCTCAAACCCTGATTATACACCAGCTTCCCCTAGAGAAATGTGTTTGTTCGCTTTCACTGGGTGGACGCAGAAAAGGTAGATCATGAGACAGGCCAACAGAGAGAGAGTGAGATGAAAAAGCAAGAGCAGCTGGCTTCCAGTAAATGCTGTCAGACTCACATTTTCATTAGTCCTAAATTCAATCACAGTTTAAAGGAAGCAAAAGATAAAGAGCGAGGGAACATTTAAAGGATTCTTCAGAGGGAGAGAGGCTTGCTTTACCATTAAAAACCTGACTGAAAGTTATTGTTATTATTCACATTACCGCTGTGCCCAGAGGCCTCAGCCAAGATGAGATTCCCATCGCGCGGCACGTGCGTACGCTCAGCCCCGTGGTGGGCGAAGGGGGGTGGCACGCGTCTGTACGTCGTACAGCTGGAAACGCGGCGCTAGGAGAGGGGCTGCAGTCCTCCCAGGAGCTCAACATGCAGCAAGGGGCTCTGCTCCCCATTTTCTGCCACTTAAATAGATACAAGTGACAGAGGGGTTAAGTCAGCGTAGTAATAGTGATAGTAATAATATGAGAATTAATATTATCATCGCTGCCTTTGCAAGAGAAAGATGCTAGGCAGACGATGAGGCTTAGGAGTCTCAGGCATCCAGATTCCCATCACCGCTCTGCCCTGGTCTGTCTGTGGGTGTGGGGAAGGGGCAGGTCACTGTCTCTCTGGTTGCTTTCTCTGCATTCAGGCTAAAAGCCTCTGAGATGGGGACTCTCTGTGCAGCAGGTCCCAGCTTTGGCTGAGTTTCTGAGCACAACGGGTCTCTTCAAAGCATGGTCACCTCTGTGCTCCCGGGAGATGGTGCAGAGTCAGGCTGCCCAAATTGCTGATGGGTTGGAAACTTAGTCTGTCCAAAGAGCCCTGAAAGTCACAAAAGCAGCTACTAAATGCTTTTTAGTCTAGCCCCCAGGATTAAAACTGCAGCCCCTGAAACCTTTATCAGGATCAGACAGTGAATCAGTGACAGAAAAGAAACCCTAAGCGCCTCGTGTCAGGCCGGATTCTCAGCTCAGGGGCCTCGCACTCCAGAGGACGTTTGATGAACCCTTCTGATCCGTGATGTACAGCAGCCCACCCCAACACCAGTCTCAGGTGCATTTAGCCCAGCATTGCAGCAGCTCAGCCACGTGAGGTGTGGTGTGCTCACACTCTTCACCAGCACAGGTCCATGTCTTACACAGCCTCGTTAGAATTGCTAGAGAGCTGGTCTGGCAGTCCTGGTAGAAGAGAGGCATCCTAAAGCTCTCAGCACACTCTGACACCCCTACAAGCCAACATGACCCTTGAGGTTGCAGTGTAGTCGTCTGATAGATCTAACTGGCTGCCGAAAGCTGTGGGATGGTCAAACCTGTGCCTGATATATCAGTCCTACTGCCTGTTGGCATTTCTGTAGTTTCCAAGGAAACCTAGTGCCTCTGAGAGCCGGACAGATGGGTAGTGTTTGATAAAGGAGTTCTGTGATGCTTCTTTTTTAACAACGGTTGTTGTTACCTCCTTGGCCTTTGCCCCTTTGAACGTGAAACATTGCTGCTTTGCACAGAGGGGGCTTTCATGAGAAAGAGTGGGAAAATCCCAATGCTCTCGCGTGCCCCGGCTGCCCTTCCTTTCCTGCTCTCCGCACATGAAACAAACAAAACAAAAAAAAGAAACCATGGCGGCTGGGGCTGCTTCTAATTTAAACGAGGTTTCGCCTTCAAAGGAGCATCCGTCGCTGAGCGGCGAAGAGCAGCGTGCACCGTTCAGAAGCACTTTCGCGGGGACGCACAAAGAATCCTGCCTCTGAACCTCTGACAACTTTCACTGCTCACAGCAGAGATCAGCCGAAAGGATTTATTAGCCAGCTTCAAAGCCCGAAGTGCTCAGGAAGCTTTTGCTCTTGCCTTATTACTGGAGAACTCTCCAGGTCAGAAACCTTCATTGGGAGAAAAGGGAGGGTTTTTTGGTTGTTTTGTTCTGCTGGTTCTGGACATGCTAATCTAATGACATGACTAACGTCTTCCAGCCTGACAGACGTCAGTGAAAATAGATGGGGGAGGATTCAGGGATGTTAGACTGACATTTGTCTTGAAAATGGAGGCTGGACCTGGTCCCTAGATAGGAGAGTGAAGACCATGCTATACTAGGTGCAGAACGCATCCCCTTCTCATTTCCTGCATGGAGAAGCATAGGTCAGTCCCAGCCACCTGGGAGGTGAATGCTGGCAAGGTGCTGTTTGACATATTTCCCTGCAATAAGTTGCCAAGACAGAGGAGGTGTCCACAAGTGACGCCAGGAAAAACTGTACCTGGAGTAGCATGGAAGTGGCAAAGATCCCTCTAACACATCCCGGTTTCTGTTGGAGAACACAGGTCTGTCTGAGACTGCCAGCGGTCCAAGTAGGCTGGTGGTCAGTGGGATACCATGCCAGCATGTCTTTGTTTTCTACAGCAGGGAAATGGCATGACTATAAATCACACTTGAGTTTCTAATTTTCTGATTTTCTTTGTTCTTAATTTTCCTTAAAAAGACATTTTCCAAAGTGACTTAGAAGCCCCTCTTCTACCCTTTTTCAGGGGTCTTAGGAACATCAATGGCAAAGGAATAGTTGCACATGCCACCGGTTGCCAGCTGCTTTGGTCATTGAGACAACTCTGGTGTCAAGACCTTGGGAATCCAGCCCTTGGACTCCTTTGAAAAGGGACTTTAGCTCATCAGTCATTTTGGGCTTTTGAAGCCCTCAATCTGTAATGAGAAATAAGCTGTTGGAGAGTAACCGAGCATCAGAATCCTTAGAGTTTTATCTTTGTGGTTAGTGTCCGTGACTGGACTCCAGCAGCCTTTATCGGTCCCTCTTCGCAGCTTCACTCTTTCTCATTGAGTCAAATGGACAATATTATATGGAAATTTATTCTGTAAACACAACCCTATTAGTCCTGAAGCCTCGGGGATCAGAGCAGGCTGTAATTACAGAGGATACCTTTAGGTGTGAGTTACCATGTGCTGAATTAGCAGATAACAGCCCTCAGCAAGATAGGTGAACCCATGCCGGTCCCCTAATGTCAGGAATCTGAGGAAGGCTGGGTCCTCTTATCACAGCAGCCCTTTAGGAGACAAGCATTGCACATCTGTTGCTTATCAAAGACCACCCGTTCAAGGCTGGGGAGGATTAGAGAATGCCTCTCTGGAGATAGTGTTTTGTCAGATGGCTCTTGAAAATCAGCCAGGAATGATGGGCTTGCAAGAAAGGTGTGATCATGGGAATCACCTCGGGAATCACCACTCCACCAAAGCCACCACACCTTCTGTCTGATGTGACCAGAGCAACAGCGATCATAAGAAAGTGCAGAAGCCCTTGAGCAGACTGCATTCACTGGGTTGGCTCTGTTCAGTCCTGCTCACTTTAGGGCTCTCTTTGTTCTGGTAACGAATGATCCATATCTCCAAAAGCCTTCGTCCTTTCTGGGGCAATGTAGCTTTCCTTACCCGTACAGCCCCACAGGCAGCGCTCCACCCCTGCTCTCAGCAAGGGACCCTGGCAGTGAGCTCCACTCTTACATTTCAGCTGCTTAAAATCCTTGCCCTGTAAAATGGGGTAAAAGGCAAAGAAATAAATGTGATCAGAAATTTAAAAGCCCAAAGTGAGCAAATGAAGTTCCAGAATCGACAGAGTTAAGTTCCAAAAGCCACAGAGTTCAACTGATCAACGAAGCTGGTGAAGGGCCTGGAGCACAAGTCTGATGAGGAGCGGCTGAGGGAACTGGGGCTGTTTAGCCTGGAGAAGAGGAGGCTGAGGGGAGACCTCATCGCGCTCTACAACTACCTGAAAGGAGGTTGTAGCGAGGTGGGGGTTGGTCTCTTCTGCCAAGTAACCAGCGACAGGACGAGAGGAAACGGCCTCAAGTTGCGCCAGGGGAGGTTTAGACTGGACATTAGGAAAAACTTCTTTACTGAAAGAGTGGTCAGGCCTTGGAACAGGCTGCCCAGGGAAGTGGTGGAGTCTCCATCCCTGGAAGTATTTAAAAGACGTGTAGATGAGGCGCTTGGGGACATGGTTTAGTGGGCATGGGGGTGTTGGGTTAACGGTTGGACTTGATGATCTTAGAGGTCTTTTCCAACCTTAACGATTCTATGATTCTATGATTCTATCAAAATCCACCACCAAATCATCATTGTTTTCCAAGGGTAGCTCTTAGGAACTTCACAGATTTTTCTCCTCTCAAAGCAACAAAACCAACTCAGAGTGCCTTGACCCTCAAACTAACTCTTTAGTCCTCTGAACACTTCATGGACATTGTGCCTGTCAGTGATTTCACTATAGCAAATTGGTCAACACTTCCTTTTCCAAGAAAGTCTGTGATCCTTCAATGTTCTCTGCAGGGTGCAGAGGTGACATCCTTCCCATGCACCTACTCTTAGCTCCGGGGAGAGAGACGTCCTTCCAATCTGCTTTTCATCTTCCAGCACAAGAGAACCATCACTTTTTGTGTTGCTGTGGTTTATGCATCAACCTCCACAGGCCTCCTTGCAGTTCCTTCATCTTCTCACCATTTTTCGCTCTAGGGCTAGGTGCATCTCACCTAGCATGAGATATCACACCTCAGGGTGTCTTCACAGCAGGTCAAGCCCTGTGATAAACAATATCAAGATGAGGCCTTTTGACTCCAGAAACCTCCTGGTGATGTATGATACACCTCTACTGTGTCTGCCAGCAGCTGCTGTGAGTTTTTACAGCCAACGTTAAGTGAATTTTGCCCCTTCACCTCAAGCCCTGTGGGATGTTGGAGCTCTGTAGATCCGTGCCCGTAGAGCCAGCTACCCTTGCCATAACTGCTCCGGTACAGGCTTTCACTAGAACTGAAGATTTTGACTCGCTATAATGAAGCGTATGCATCTCGTGGGGAAGAAAGGCAAACACACACACCATGTCCTGACTTTAAATGCATGAGTAACTTATCGGAGGCGATAAGTGGGGATTTCAATTCAGAGATGTAACTTATCTCTAAATACACATCTTCCTATTTAGCTGTGTTTACATCCACCCATATCTCACTGACTGCAATGTGCCTTATTACATAGCAGTGCTTACCTTTGATGTGCTGAAAGGCTGTTTGTGCTAGTGATGAGAAAAGCAAGGTAGGAGCAGGCTTTCCAGTGCTGAGTTTTCTGTTGCATTCTCCTTTTGACTGTCTTTCATTTAATGTGTCTAATAAATGGTACTTTACTGGAATCAAAGAATTCAAAGCTTCTGTTCTTGGTGATGAATACAAGGAATAAGAGGCTTTCATACTCTGTGAAATCTACAGAAAGACTGAGATATGGGGACAGCTTTCCTATACATGTCTCGTAAGTGAGTGCTTATCCTAAGATAGATGCAGTGATCTCTGCAAGAAAAATCAACGTTTCCAAGCAAGCACGGTGCTGTCGCTAAAGCTGAGTGAAAGTGGAAGTACTGCAGGATCTCAGAGCCCATTGTGTGCTGACCTGAAAAGCTTTTCAATGCAGTTAGGATGGGGTTTTTCAGGGGTGCCTAAGACTAGCACAGATCTGATTGTTACTTCTTTATTGATCACAGTTGAGTGTTTAATTTAATGGGGTCTTGACAGTCTAGTCCCCCCCACCCCCTCTTGGCCCTTATCCCATTGCAGTGGGATATCCAAAGCTGGGAGGGAAGGGGCATCAGAGCTGCTTTGGGGACAGCGGTGATCTGGAGTCAGTCCTAGAGGTGGGAGCTGCTTAGGGTGACCGAAGACTCTGGAAACGTTCATTTGCTTAGTACAGGTTCAGCCTGAGCTTAGTTGCGTAATTCACAGCCAGTTTTGGGACGCATCAGATCAAGAAATGATCACTCCTTCCTCTCATTTGAGATCAGAGCTCATCATGCAACTAAACAACAGAGGAGAAATACTATCCCTCTCATTTCACATGGAGAGAATGAGGCTCAGGGGTGTTGTCCTGATGGGAGCAGGGTGCTGTTCCCGACCTGCTTAGGTCTCTTTTCCTTTCATCTTTGGACATGTCGGTCCCATTAGCAGAGACAGCCCGAAACTGGTCCTTCATACTTGGAGATCACCCAAGTGCCATCCTGCAGAATTGGGCACAGTCATCCCCTCTGAAGCACCTGACCTTCAGCACTGCTTTTCTGGATCGTGTGCTAGCTGGGCTGTTGAGCTACTCTACCATGGCAAAAACCATCCTAAGAAACAACTACTCATTTTAGTGCATGAATTTAGGGATTCAGTATGTATCTCAACTGAAGCAGGGGGAGAGAAGTTGATTTAGTCGCCCAGTTTAGTTGATTTAGTCTAGAGTCGAAGAGCTAGACTTTGGCGCATTGATGCCAGGACACAGACCCTTACTCTGTATGAAACCCATCTGCCATCAGGAGAGACATGGGGCCAGCAATGTTCAATCCAGAGCTAATTCCATCCTGATCAGCCTTGCTGTAACAGAGACTGGCTGACCAAATGCCTTTAAAACACACTAAAACATTACTGATGGGGAGGGAAGTTTGTGGCATTCTAGTATTTCTCATTCCCCACAAAATTAACTTTAGATCATTTATCCTAAATCTAATTTTACAATAGTAAAATAGTTGGGTTTCTCAATAGAAAGATGAATGGCTAGATGGTATTTTTATGAACCTTCTCTGTGAAACATGCTTTATAAATTATTTATTGGAGAAACAGAATTTGTACATTTAAAACAAAAAGAAGAAGCTGAAGAATTGGCATTGGCTCTTTTGCAGCTCTTATTTGTGTTCATGCACTGAGGGCTTTGTCTAGCTGTTGTACTTTCCAGTGACTCCAGATTACTGCCTCAAAGCACAAAAGCATTAACGCGGCAAGACTCCTTCTTAATAACTCTGCAGAATTGTTCTGCAAATGAACAAAGATAATGTTGGCCTGACAGGTTGAGATTGGGCGCTTGATGAAGGCTGAGGCTGAGAAGAGAGATTTCTCTGATAAGTCCCAGCATCAATCTGAGAGAGCAGCTGGAAAAAGAGTAATAAATGTATTTTCTCCTTTTACATGTTGCGAGTTATAAATACAAAGCTTCAGACTCTTTGCATTACAGCATGAATTGAGTCACTTATCCTGAAGCTATCTTGTTTTAAGCTTCTGCCTGCTGTAGTTATTCAGTCGTGGATCATCACACTGCATCGCAAATGTCAGCCAGAGCTGTCTTTTACAGCTATCCTCATTTCTATGGTAAAGTCTCTTTCCAGAGACTGTGAACACTCCGCTGAACCACTCATGTCGTTTGGCGTTGTTTTTTGTGGCCAGGATTCAAAGGGAGTTTTGACTTGGACAAACAGACTGTGTCACAGACTAAATGATCAAAACGGAAGGAAAGGGAAAAGAAAACTCATGCTTTTGAAGTAACTGGTGCTGCGGTCTGTTTTCTCAAGCCTAAAGCTTTTCTTTACACTGGCAAAAAGTCAGGGAAAACATTTGCTTGGAGTTACAGCAAAACAGGGGCCAAACTGCTGCCTCCTCCAGCAGCAGAGGCACAAGAGCTGGCTAAAGTCCTCGTCTGCAAGGAGCGTCGGGAATGGGAGCAGCGTTGGCGACAAATGCGCTTCCCATGTTCAGGACTGGACAAGACAGACCTGCAGGAAAGGTTGTGGAAAGAATAGTGCTGAACAGGCCAAGGAAGAAGAGTTCAGGGCATGGCCACCTAAAACTCCATGGGATTCTTCAAAAGAAAAGAATTGTGGTACGTAGAGAGCAAATATTCACCAAGAACTGGCTGTAACAGAGGATGGCTGGTCTACTAAATACCTCCATTTTTTGAGAACTTCCCTTTTTTCCCAGCTCACCTGTGGCTATAGGGATCTGCTGACCTGAAGAAAGGAGAGATGAAACGCATCGCTTCTGCAGGGGCTGTGCGGGCTGGCGGATCTGGCCAGGACCATGCAAACATTGCCTTTTACTCCCTTCACAGCAGGTAAATAGAGAAGGACCCTGGAAAAATGCCTGCCAAAACGAATTTTTCAAGCAAATGGCAGAGTTCTGAGGACGCAAAGATCAATGGAGAAAGAGCCCATTTTTTTCTTTATAAATAGAAAAGAAAAAAAATTTTAGTCGAAGTTGAAGATAAATTTTCTGCCAGGAAATAAAAAATCTGCCAAAATAGTGACAGATGTATTTTTTATTTTATCAAATATTTGGCCTGGATTCAGAAGTGCTGAGGACCTGTAATTACCTCCACATTTTCAGGAGGCTGGGTGAAATGCTGTTCACAAGTTCTTGGCATGAGCACATGTGGAGAATGCAGTCTATTTTGCGTTACTGTTATGTTCACAGCGACTGCCTCAGTTTCCCCAGCTGTTTGGTGTGCAGCCTTGCAGTGGAGCAATGCATTAATATCTTGTATTAGGTGAAAGTAAAAGTCGTCATTAAAAAAAAGACACTTTTTTGGAAGAGCATAGGGGAGGCAAAGAAAGCAAACAATTGTTCAGCCAAATTTTTAAGGAACTGATAATCCTCTTTGCTCTGGAGCTGGTATTTTATCCTGGAGAAAACCAAGTGTGAAACATGAACTGGTTCTGGTGATGGTCTGTGCCAGGCCTGCACCTATTCCAGAGCTGTATGTGAAACTCCAGGCTGCAAGGCTTGGAGAAACCAGCTGTTGACTGTGTCATTCTGCTAAATATTACAATTGTTTTTCAAGTCTCATATCATAAAGCCCTTGCTCCTGAAGGGATGTGATTACAGGAGAATTTCTTCTCTCATTAAAAGGAAAAAACCCGGCAAATGCAAAGCTTTCTTGTATGGATGTAGAAAAAAGCCTGAACACTTCATTCAAGTGGACTTATAAAGGTTTAGAAACCAAAAGAAACACAGAGAGCGGACAATATTTATCGTTTCAAATACTTTATGATTTTCTGAAGTCCAATTCTTTCTTTTGTGCAATCCTCTGTTCTGTGAAACTGAACCCATTTTACTTGATTTCAGCCAATTAACCCCAACATGCCTCTCACATCTGGCCTGAATCCCCAGCACAGGTTTATCCCTGGAGACTCAAGGCAAAGCAAGAGTGGTTTTGTTGCTTGTACCTTTTCTGTATAAAACAGAAGGTTTGAGCAACAGTTAAGACTAAGTAATTACAGACAGATATATCACATTACAATTCAAACCTGCACTGTAATGGCTCCATAAAGTCACCTACCTTTAGATATACATCAAACCATTTTTCACGTTGCAAATGAATACTTTTCGAAAAGCTATAACTTTCTGGGAGTTCATGAATTTCCTGGATTCATAGCCCTTTTCTGGATGGAGGAAGGCGCAAGAGATACTGCTGTACAGAAATAAAAAGGAGGGAGAGTGGCAAAGGGAGCTGAGGCAGAGGAAAAAAATAAATCCTTAGAGAAGAGATTTCCAAAAGCTGCTTGAAAAAAAAGCTGGGATAAATGTGTGACACGCTCAATAAATATCACTTTGCTTTATCACCCCTCCTCTTTCCCAGCCTTGCCCAGGGATTTTGGGAGCCTGATCTGAAACATGAGGCCTTTAATGGCCAAGAGCCTGTAATTCTGCTCTCCGTCGGTGCTGGAGTCCTTAACCAGGGTGTGAGTAGTGGCTGGGCTTGGAGCTCCCCGGCTGTGCCCACACTTACGTGTTGGCCACACTCCGCCTTCAGCCTGAAACAAGGCAGCTGACAGGAGCCACCGTGGCATTGGTGACAACTCCAGCTGGGCATCAAACAGCCATAACCATGCTGACCTCACTGGGGTGGCCCGAGGAGATCTTTGTAAGGGGAATAGATATAGCACCTTATTCTTGTCCCAGGGGTACAGGGGTGGCCAGCCTCCTTGCCCACTTGTCTGGAGCGCTCCATGGACCCTCTGGCCCATAGAGGCCTCCGATGGGTTAAGCCTAGTACTGCAGTCCTTAAAACCATGTTTTTTAAAAAAGACTTTGGGGGTCCATAGCAGTGATGGCTAAATTAAAGCATGGGTAATTTTCTGCCTCCCTCTCCTCTAAACCCACTCTCAGTCTGTGCCACACACCACGTCCTTCTGTCCTGGTGGCAGCGGAGCGTGGTGCTGCTGAGCAGTGGGGCTAAGACTTCTTCCCAATGCTGTTCCTAAAGCTTGCTGTGATCAGATCACACAGATGATGAAAGCAGGCTATTATTTTTGCATTTTTAAAGTGAAAGGGCACAGATATGTGGTGATTGTGCTGTAATTTCCTATCCCAAAGAGCACTTTCAATCTGGGCAATTTTGGCAATTAAGGGAAACCTCAGAGAGGCACGAACAGACATCTCCGTGCCCGAGGAAGCACAGAGCATGTGACTCATGTTGTAACATCCCTCGGGGGTTGAGTTATTGTGCTGGCAATAGTGCACAACAGCAGCTAAGTGTCTTAAACCCGCACACTGCACACCCCACAGTAGCCTGACTTACACTACACGGCACACACTCAGGCTTCCAAGTCAGAAAGTCACGGACGATGCTCCTACATGCCTTGATGATCCTTTCCTACATATCGATGAAAATGCTTTTACTCCTTTTCTAAAATCCCCTTAAATTCTCCTCCACCCCATTGGCTAGACCAGCAAATCCATCTTTCTCATGCAGTGAAATCAAGATTAAGGGGGCTTGATAGGTAATTAACTTTAATAATAATACGCTTTTTTCTTTCTGAGTTACAGACATTGGCGTGTTATTCTCTTACAGGATTGGGAACTGATTTCCCACTGATCTCAGTGAGAAGCACAAGCCTTCGTATCTGTAAGGATCAGAGTCATCTTCTCTTTGCAGATACAGAACGAAGCATACCTGCTTTATGAAGCCAGGACCTGATAAAAACTCTCACCTGGGAACCCTCACAGGTGCTCCAGGGAGCCAGCAAGGGCTTTAATCTGCTGCTGAGAATTTTGATTTTTCTAAATTCTAATTTGCTTAACTGAGAAGAAAATCTTTCACCTTCTTCTAGGGGCATAATTCGCTCCCTGGGCTGTGTAGTACTTTTCTTTAAACATAATTTAGGCTATTTTCTTTTGTCAATTGACAAACGAAGGAGACAGGGAGAGCGAAAGAATCCCACAGAGGTGTAAAACTAAGATAAACAGGAGTGAACAGGTAAAGTATGCTGATACGGTGAACGCGCTTGAATCTGTACATTTAACCGACCATGGCAATAGGCATCTATCTTTCCTCCTACAGCTTTTTTTAAATGTGCCCCAGTGTCCCTGGAAGAACATTGCCTTCCATGGGAGGGTGTATAATGAAATGCCCTCATCCTGTTTTAATCAGTTTTGAATGTGGGAAAGACAATCATGATCTGAGAAAGGCAGTGTTTCCCTTGCATGTGAATTATGTGATACTGTAGCTTCATTAACATGCTTTACAGTCTTATCTTTATTCATACTGGCAAATTAAATTAGCACTGTCTTTCAAATCTCTGCCTATTTTTCCCCCTAGGCAACCACCAGCAGCACAAAATAAATGACAGTAACGGGAGTGGATTGCTGTGCTCTTGACGCTAGTCCCTGGATTTTAAGCAACCATCCCTCCAAGAGATCACATTTGTTCTTGTTCCAAGAGCCGAGCTGCATTACAGCAGCTTTACATTGCTTGTGGCAATTACAGAGCTCCACGTACTGGCACAGAGCCTGGGCCAGCGCATGGGGCACCGGGCTGTCAACGTGGAGCCCTGATGGTCCTTTCCTCTTCAGCCTCCCCCAACGTAGACTGTACTGTGATCTGCAGGCAGGTGCCTCCCTCCTCCCTCCATGGTCCTTTCCCTCTGTCGGCTCCTTTGAGGTCTGGATGGGAAAAGCACAAAATATGGTTGTGGTGAGGATGGAAAATCAGAAGCAGAGACATTTTTGCTGGACAGGGTGATTTTTCTGGATGGGAACGTTTTCTTCAGCTGATGCTGAAGCACGTGTGAGAAAATGTTTCTGGAAAGGTGTAGGGAGTCTATTACTAATATAAACCCAGCGGCTTTGGGGGCTGTTTAGAGGAAAGGTCTTGGTGGAGAGGTATGGGTGGAAAGGGATGAGGTGGAAAAGGCTTTCCCCACTTATATCTTTGCCATGCAGCTACCTGGGCTGGGGACTAGTGTGGATTTGTCAACTCCGCAGTCAGGCGTAAATCGAGCTTCATAACCTTGCAAGTGCAAAGCATTAGGAGCAAGTGATTTTACATTAAACACTAAATATTGCGGCTATTAAAGAACATTCATCATTCACACAAGGTGCCTGAACAGAAATGAGCTGTAGCATCTCCTGCAACACTGACTGTAAACTCATTAAAACCATCACTGTGCTGTCAGTCATTTCCATCTTAGGGGGGAGACCTGGCACTCAGGTGAACGTCAGCCCGTCCTTTGCACAGCATCGTGGGGTGACCTCCAGCTCGGCTTAGAGGGTACCTCCAAACCCTGCCTCTTTTTATTTCCTCTGGTATTCTGCTGTTTAGCTCTGTCTCCAGTTGTGGTGTCCCAAAATGGAGCATCCTGTGACACTGTTGTCTCCGCTGGAACAATTGCTGGCAAAAGAGGAGGCTACAGATACTACCCAGTGATTTGACCAATGTTAAATGACCACCTCACTGTTGCTCATAGGCGGGCTGTACCAAAAAGATTCAAGCCCATGGGCAACGCTGTGCAATCAGTTGTGATGGAGATTATGGGGACATTGCAGCTTTCTTCCCAAAACCTCAATGTGAATAAATCAAGGAGTCTTTGTTTCCTTTCCCCGAGCAATTCCTCTGGACCGTACATTGTTATCACCAATCCCAAGAGATGGCCCGAGCCTCCGACCTGATGAAGTTTTCATCTCCTTCTGCTTTCCTACCACCAGACCAGCCAAGACCGGCCATGCATTGCTCAGTCCGAGATTGTGCTTCAGATAAGGGTTTGGATGATTATGATTAATACGACTGCTTTATTTGTCTGACAGGTGGACTGATAAACAGATATTGTTGCTAGGCCTCTGTTCCTTCCTGCTACCATAAACAATACAGACAGCCTGAAATGCTGATGTTTCTTGGAGATCTCTGAAACCAGAGGTCAGGGCAGTCTGTACCTTGCCCTTTGATTGTACTTGGATAAAGGACTTCAGTCCTTTAAGTGAAGAGTGATGATTTCATCAAGACCTGACGTGTCCTTAGTTTCCAGTAAGGAAAACAAACAAAACCTCACGGTTTTGAGAATATGGTCCAAACATAGCTGAATGCTCATAAAAGGGCAGAGAGTCCACAGATCCAACAGAAAAAGTAGCTTAAAATGTCACCAGAAACTGTTACAATCATTGGTGAGGTTTTTTCCCCCCTTTATCTGATCTCCATTTATCATTCTTTCTGTCTTTACCTGACATGAACAGATGAGATTTTGGAATTTCTCAGCAAGCAGATACCCTGCCAGCAGCTGCCTGGCGCGGGCTGAACTCACCGCCGCTGCTGGAACCCCCTGCCCCAGGCGAGCCTGACCCCCCCTGCCCCAGGCGAGCACCCGCCAGAGCTGCAGGAGGGTTCAGTCCCACCTCAGGAGCAGCCCCAGCTGCGGAGACGGGCACGTTTTCTTGCACTTCTGATCCTTACACAGCTCGTAATAACTGCATTGCCTGTCCTGGAACCAAGGGGACACCAACATGCTCGGAGCAGAGAACAGACCAGCAAGCTTCAGCTTCAGCCTTGAAAACCCTCTTGCTTCGCTTTGCATTACTAATCCATACCATGCATCCATGCATTACTGGGATTGACCCTCCCTGAACCCTCTGCCCAATCGTTGAGCCCCCCTCCCCCTCCCAAGCTATATAAATCCTATGCAAGCTGTGCTGTCTGTCGGCCTGTGGGGGAGGCTGCTGCTGCTGCTGCGTTAGCTGATAGCTGGGGACTAGTGATTGGGAAGGTCTTTGTGCAAATTGCTTCAGAAATATGTGTAAGGGAATCTCACAGCAGTAGTTTTCAGGGACTGTATTGTTAATCTGTATAACTCAGACTCCAGAGAAGATTAGCAGTGCTGATTATAACTTGCCTATCTCATCGAAGCAGCTCATTTAATATAGGCTTTGCTTGCAAAAGTGTCTGGGAGCCTCTTGCAAAAGTGTCTGGGAGCCTCCCATTTCCTAATGAATTTTTCTTCTTAGTAGTGGAGGGAATGCTGATATTTCATTGTGCTGATCAGGAACTTCTAGAGATAGATAGATAGATAGATAGGTCCTCTGCCTATGCAGACAGGTAGATGAGGGGAAGCTGGAAGTCTGCTGCAGAGCTTGGGAACCTATAGCAAGACTAATGTGCTAAAACAGGCACATTCTCCACTCAGACCGTGCATCATTGCCTGTTGTCAAAATGTAAGCTGATTTAGGTACTCTCCTTGATGATGAGGAGTAGGTCTTTTTAGCCACAATTAAGGTTTTTTTTTCCTGAGGTTGATGGCCTCAGGATGAAATCAGCCTTTACCTATTATGTGTTCCTCCTGATCAACTTCCAAAGATGCCTAGATGACTAGGTCTGATGTACGAACTGAAATTGGGGTAAATTGGTGCCAGATGAAAACCGACCGTGCACAGGTAAGCTCTTTCCTTCTGATGTGCATCTTACCCTATGCCTTGGGGCTAGCAGGGGTCTGAACAAACTGCACACTTTGAGCTAAGTAGCTTTAGGCAAGTTCAGGCTCTTCTGTGCTGTCTGGCTACTAGAGACAGGGGAAATGTCCTGTCCTTTCTCCGATTAGTTAAGGATATCAGTAACTTTGCTCTGAGGTTAAATAGCTTTGCAGCAAATGTTGGAACAACAAAAGGTTCCTATTTCTTCCTAGGAGCTTTGTTGAATATCCAACACTCTCCAAAGGCAGTACTGCTTATTTCAGAAAAAAATTAAATGTGGTGTGTGGCAGTTCACGAGAAGCAAGAGCTTTCCAGCCTGCACAGCAGCCTGTGTAGGGGGGCCAGGCCACAGCTGAGGGCAGAGACCCATCAGCTCGTTAGGTGTGCCTACCCACCCAGGTGTTCTGTATGAGTTATTGGTTCCCACCCTGATCTCTGGTTCTCTGTTGATTTTCTTCCTATATTTCCTACCTGCAGCTGGAAGCCCAGTGTTTCCAGAAGCCTGTCTTTGGTCCCTCCTGTTGTCAAAAATACCTGAGCCTGGGTGGGATGGGATCTGTGGCTGCAGGGTGATGTACATGGGATCCATGGCTGGCTTCGTTCAGTCCACGCGTGCTCTGATTCTCGGGCACTGGTGACTGCCTAAAAAGCAAGTGACTGTGCTTTGGGATTAGATGGAGCTTGCTGGGGTCTGTCCTTTCTAGCCTGCCCAGACATCAGCTAGACTCCCTGGAAGGAGTTGGGTGATGGGGAGAGGGGAGCAGGTTAACATCCTAGTGCAGATCTTGCTGCCATCAGGTCTGGGATGGGCTTAGTTGCCCTCTACTCTTTGAACAGCTGAATCTCTCCCCTCAATCAGGCTTTAAGGGAAGATTAAATGTTCAAAAGCACTATTTGCATTTCAAAAACTAACCGGGGCCTGGTGTGAGATCAAAGTGAAAGTGGGGTTTAGGTGTATTGATCAGATGCCCATGATGCTGGGCCTTTCTGCTTTCCTGTATCTTTTAAAGGATCAAACAAGAGCTTGGAAATGTAAGAACTGTCAGCATGGTTATTTTTTTCTAGGTAAGAAGAGCTTGTAATCCCAGGTGTTTAGATGCTTGCCTCAAAGAGAAATCATTCCTTTGCGATATTCCCTGGATTAATTTGTGACTACACCTTACATGCATGGCACTTGTCCCTCCCCGCCCCAACCTCCTTGCAGAAATACTGGTCATCTACCAGGCCTGGCAAACAACTCCAGTTCGTGTGTGGGATCCTGTTCTTCAGAGCTCACATTTGACTCTACCACTGCTCTTATGTATAGCCAAAGCTCAACCCAGTGTCCTGGCTCTCCTCACCCCAGGGACATGACATAGCATCAGGCATCAAAGCTTGGATGTATATGAGACTGTGATGGTCAGGCAGAGCTGCACTAAAACTAAGCCTCTCTGAATGGCTTTCAAGAGCAGGAGGTGCCCAGCAGAGCATGAGCAATTGGTTTTGGAAATGGGATTGTATGAATTGGCAGAGATGCCGTCATCATCCCATGCTTCATCCACTGTACTGATAAAGAGGAGAAAGGTTGGGGCTACTCTAGTGTGTATCAGACTCCTCGTTTTGGGGTGCATGCCTGCAAGCTTGGCAACATGATACCGATGGATGTCAGGTGGCCACACACATGCATGGCCATCCACACCAGTCAGCTTTCTGCCTTGGCCAGCTGCACTGGAAGAAGCCAGCAAACAGCCTTGCATTCCCCTCTGTTGTAAATAGTAGTAATACACCTTTACGCTTGTGGATTGCTATTTCTCATAGATAAGCTAATGGTATCAGGTTTGAGCCTCTGGGCTCGAAATGGCAACCGCTGCATGCGCCAGCCTTCCTTTGCCACTTGCTGCCTTCCCTTTGCAGCACCTGCGTGTGTCTGGCAGCAAGAGGACCCTGCAGGAAAAGTAGGACAAAGCATTCAAGTCCTGTTTATGTGGATTTTGGCCAAGCAAGAAACTGTTTCAGTTAACCAGTGTGACTATTCTCCTCCCAGTGCAAACTTTAAAGGTTTTTTTCCTTTGTGCCAGGCTCCTCGCCCCTGTAAGTAAAGTCCCTCAAGGAAACAGTGTGTGGCAGGACCAAAGCACCATGGTAGGCACAGCCCATCCCCATGGCAGGAGATTTGTGGTGATCTGGCGTTATCAGGGTCACTTGGAGCACGTGTGCGGAGAGGTTAGCAGAGGTGATTATGTAAAATCCCACAAAACACTTGAACGTTAAAAGACGCTGCCTTCTCCCTTGTTTGGCAACGAGTGGTAAGGTTTTGCCTGCTGTATAGTGTACAAGGAGTCACCTTTTTGGTGTAAAGCAGTAAATGCAACTGCAGGGTCACTGCTGTGACTCTGGATGGGTGGCAAATGGTGCCAGTGATGCAGAGCAAAAGAGGGGATGGAGGATTTGACATGACTTCTAAACAACAAGCCACCAGATGATGTTCCAGGAGAGCAATACCCCTGATCAGTTCCCAGTGCCGTGCAGAAACAAAACTGCTCAAGGAAGTGTCCCTGAGACTCGACTGCACACACAGCATCCCTCCATTGGTCCCACGGCTGCTACTTGTAAATGTACTTGCCTTTCTCGCTCCTTCCTGAGAAAGTACAAGGAGTGACAAGCTTAAATACTACTAATAAGCAGGAAGCTGTACGTGGTGTCAGGTTGCCGTGTGTATTGGTCTGGTTTGGAAATGCCAGCAGGGTGGCTCCTATAGCTGCTCCCTGGAGATTAAAGCTCCCCAAATGAGAGTTTCAGCTTGTGAAACCATGCTCTGCTCTGCCTCTAAGAAAATGCTGCTGCTCTCTCAGATAAATGCAGCACTGCTGTGCCTGGAAAAAATATTTACTTGTGAATGGCAGTAGCAGAGAGTTTACCTCCTTCTGCAGACTTTTCATTGTGGGAGTCCCTCCAGGGGATATGAAATTAAATTGCTGCCTCCATCTCTGCCTGGGTGAGTGTTGCCAGCAAGGCACGGAGGAGGACATCAGCCGAGCAGGGAAGTGCTCTCTCGTTGCTCGCGTCTCCTGGCTGCTGGGTTGGTTTCCCGCTGTGCAGCCGCTTCCACCATCCATGGGCAAACACTCGCACAAGGTCCCGCTCCGCGAGCTGCAGTATCGCGGCTGTATCGGTCACAGGGACTGAGCGGGACGGGGACATGGGGCTGATTGCTGGGTCACAGCCAGTTCATCCCAGGATGCTGACAGCAATCATTATTTCTAATGTTAGAGCCATTTATTAGAGCACAGACAGATCAGTTCGCACTGAGGGATATCCCACCCACCCTCCCCAGTAGTGACTTCTAAATCTCCCCCGTCTTGGAGACCTTCATCCCCTTCTGCAAAATTGTGGTGTGACTTTCCCCTTACAGGGGCTCCCGTGCTGAGAGGACAGAGCTCTCCTGTGTGTCCCCAGAGCTCCTGTGCTGTGGGGTTAAGCAAACGCTGAGCCCCTGCCCTCCTCCTGCAACCATCCTGCCTGAGCCTTTGGTTGGGGCTGGGGGGTGGCTGCCACGCGCCAGCCTGAGCTACCCTCTGGGCTCGTTCCGCTTCCCGGAGGTTGTGAAGGATTCCCAGTTCTCAGCCCTCTCCTACTGCTGAGTAATGCTCAGGCTTGGGAAATGGTCTCCTTGTGTGACTGGTCACCTAATGGCATGGCACAGTTCCTTCCCTGGCTGGCTGGTCGCTGAACAGCTATTCAGAACAACAGGCGCTGCACTACATAATCTTGAACCCTCGAGACTGGGGGATTTATAAAAATAAATCTTCAGCTGTTGGAATGGTTTCTGTGATCAATCTCAGCATTGCAAAACCTAAAACCAGCCTTGGCCCTTCAGCCTCCTCTAATTGCACGGACTTTCTCCTTACTGTAACATCCAGTAAGCGAGGACCTGCTGGTCACAGAGGCTCGCAGACAAGTGTGGTCTTGCAACTAGTTTCTGATTAAATCTTGCCACAGCCGGAAAGCAAAGGCCACAGTGTCTGAGCCCCGGAGGCCGAGCTCGCACTAACCCTGCACCGGCGCTGTCAGCTTCCTCCGCTCCTGCTCTACTCACCTGCAGAACTGCTCACCCAGCCCGCTGCTTTCCGTTGCAAGTCGCTTTGTTTTTTATGTAGATTAACGGAGACTTTGGGTTGCAGTTGAATAATTGATCAAACCTATCCAGGCTTCACAGACTTCAACATCACTTTTTGCAAAGTTTCATTCCCACATGACACTTTAAAATCAAGGAAGATCTGAGCCACGCTGCACCTGGGTGTTTGGTGTCTGATCTTGCTGGAGCTCTTAAACTACGCATCATCTTCGTCAAATCTTCCTGTTGTGTTTTGCGTATCGCAGAGAGATGAATGCATTCAACAAGAGCTTTTCTCATATAAAAAAGGACTTTACATTTTAGTCCCTTTCCAATGGGTTCTTTTGGATGATTCAGAGGATGTTGACTTCTCTGAACATGATCATTTAAAAAAAGGCCTGGGTCTCTAGCTGCAGTGAAAGGCAAAGGTCTGTAGTTCCAGCACTAGCTACAGAGGACAGGATTTCATGTCCGTTTTGTGTGGCAGGCTTTATAAACAGCGCTCTGAGGATTTTAGTCCTTGTAGGAGTTTATCCTCATCTTCACAGCTCCCCAGCTTCGCTGTGTGGGAAATAAGTAAATACACTGGTGAATATAGAGTTGTATGTGGGTGTATGTATTCATACATGTGTATGTGGCCACGTCTCACCCCTGGCAGGGGAGATGGGGAGGGGGAGAGGGTGGCTGCGGGTGTCCTAAGTGACTGGTAGCATTCACCTTAGTTCAGCAAAGCTTTTAGGCAGGTTAGCACAACCTGCCCATCACCTTCCGAGTGCTGGGCAATGAGTAGTGATGCAGGCACACGCGGATTCACCCGGGACAGGAGCTGGTGTGTAAAACAGCCCACAGATCTGACATGAAACCATTCGCCAACGGTCCGTGTTGTGGAAGTCCCCATGGCAAAGTGGCTCCTTGTGTGGTCTGAACCATGAGGTATAGACAGGTCATGTATGTAGATGTACACACTTGTTAAGGTCAGATATGTATAAATAAGATCTGTTGTGAACAACACAAACACTAGCAAGACATAGGCATGAGCAAACAGTGTATTTTGTGTGTGTTATAGTGTATGTCTGTGTATTTAAGAACCACAGATGTGCACACTCTCTGGGTTTTACTCCTGGTTCAGCAGTGCTGGGAGTTTCACCCGGGGTCTGTGCTGGAAGAGCCAAGGCTCCCTGCGCGAGACGAGGGATGGTGCCCAACGTGGCCCTCGCAGCACCGCAGCCGGCTCTGCCGTCCTTGGTTGTGCTGCAGCAGCTCTGAATAACGAGAACCAGCATGAAAGCTCTCTTTATTCCCTGCTTAATCCCAATGCTGTCTTGTGGGAGACAAAAAGTATGAGCCATTGTAGAAAGGCTTGTTGTCCTTTATGCCTTCTTACAGATACAGGCATAAAGTAACCACATGGCCAGTGAAGGACAGGTATTGTTCCCCCGGCTGCTGCTGGGAAGCGCACTGTAAAGCAGAACAAACATCCCAGTTTTCATCTTTCTTACCTCCTACCGATCTGTCTTGCTTTTCCCCACCTACAGACACTAGTTAAGCGCTAGAAAGAAGCTTAGATCAGTGGTGACTTGTTGTTGCTCTTTAATTCATGCAAATGTTCTTTTTAACTAGCTTGGAGTCTTAAACAGCCCTCTGGGGAACCTTCTGTGTTTATGATTATTGAAACAAAAGTTTATTTCCTTTAAGCACAAAACAGTTGGGGAATAGAGGAAAAGAACCTGTTTTGTTTTCTTGCAAATACGGTAAATTTAAAGGTCAGGTGCAAGTTGACATAGCAGTGGGCAGCTCAACACTTGGAAGAATTCCCCAGAATAGCAATAAAAAGTGTCAGCTTTGCAGCCTAAAAACAGCACAAGGGTTTTTTGTCTGTCTGTATCCGGAGTCTTAAAGACCTTACAGGGTCTGAGACAGGCTTTGGTTTGGACTGAGATTTCGCTGTTTCGGTACCTGCAGGGGTGTGTGCAGACACCCCACATCAGGTGCAGCGAGAGACATGCGGCCACTTTAGAGCTGGAGTACCAAGTTTTACTAAAGGTTTGGGTACGGGCGCTCAGATGGCCTCAAAATCCAGCCAAGGGTCAAGCTTGTGCTGCAACCTGGCATCTTCCCATAACAGATGTGGCTCCAGACCCACCCATTCCTGATTTCATACATAGTCCGATTCCCACTACATCTCTGCCTTTCGTCTTCAGAGTGGTGAGACAGCACTGAAACACATCAGTGTGCTGGATCAGTCCTGAACTGTTGCCTGAATGAAAAGGCTAACTGGTTTTCCCAGTGTATCTGCTGCAGTGCTGTAATGATAGACGTGGTCTCTGAACCCTCAACCTCCTGTGATTGCGAGGCATGCGTTGGCTCTTTGGGGAAACTGCAGCAGCCGTTTTATCCTTCGGCAGGCATAACCCCTGCTCTGTGACATGCGACCCAGCTCTGGCTCTGTGCCGCAGTGCTAATAGCTTCCTCCCAGCTACATAGTGGTGCAACAACTGGAAATGCTTGATCTTAAGGTACTAATGCTGAAGGGCCACATAAATATACCATGAAAGGGTCGTTCACCCTGGGAAATGGATTTGAATCCTTTAAACCGAAGGTCTTGGTAGGTATAAAGCCAACCTTCTTCCTCTTGCACAGCGGAGTTAATGCGTTGCAGGCTGAGCGCTTGATCTGCGCTCCCTCGGTGGGTTTGGGTAAGGCTGAGGGTTTCGTGGTTGCTCGCGCGGTGAGAGGCAGCCCGCACTGCCGCAGCATTGCCACTGCGGGACATTTCTGCTCAGTAAACTGCCCCAGGTGGCCAGGTTAAATGTGCTCCCCAGCTGCTGCTTCTTTGATTTTTAGCTTTAACTCAATTAAGTTCAGTTTGGAGCAGCTCTCCTGGCTCAGGCTTTTCTCCATTTGACAGCGGCCAACAGCAGCTGCCAAGAGCAGAGTATGAAAATATGGGAAGCGCGTAGTGCTGATTCCCCTGAACGCTCCCACAGTGACTCGTGGGGTTTCCTAAACCGGAGTGACTTTGTGCTTAGGATCTCTTCAGGTGCTGTCTTCTCCCATCAGCTTCTCTAGTTCTGAAATCATGCAAATCTCTAGCTCTTACAGCAACCTGTGGCAGAACTCCAAATTTTGTTACATATGTGAACAGCTTCCTCTTGTTTTCAAGCCTGCTGCCTGCTAATTTCAATTAACATGCCATAATTCTCTTATTATGGGCAGCAAACACCCTTTTCTCCTTACCATCCATGCCTCTTGAGTTTTCACAGACATCTGTGTCCACCTTCTCAGTTGTCTCCTTTCTAACCCTCAGCTGGCACCAGAAGAAACTGCAATGTCCTAAACTTCCCGAAACAACCACTGACAGGGATGACAATCTTATTTTGCACCAAATGAACTGGGCTCAGCATCTTTCCCTGTCTTCTCAGTATGCCAAAGTCAAAGACAGAGGCCCTTTGCTCACAGACCATCTGTGTAATAGATCACTCTGACACCAATTCACTTGTTCTTTGTGTAATAAGTTATAATCTAGCCATTCAGACAGACATGTAAAAAAGAAAACTAACATGGCCTCTAAAATCAATGAGCCAGTAAATAGAGGGCTATAAATAATCAGGAGAAAGGATTTAATTAGCAACAAAACTCACTTGCAGTACGCTGGATGCGTATGGCAGCCTCTAGTCTGAAACCGCCTCACGTGCTCTGACTTATTCTGGCAGTCACTGGCGTGATGTCTTCTCATGCCCATGAAGACTAAGTTGCATTTTAGGAGCTTTTCGGGAGCTTTTCGCTCCCCAGCGCTATGCTGTGTGATGGCTGTTCTGTAGGTCTCGATGTTGATGCTGCCAAGAGCAGCATCAAACCCCCGAGAGCCCAAGGTCAATAAGAGCAAAGCTCACACCGAATTGTGCTCACATCTGGAGGCAATGCTGTGCCCACTGCTGTCAGCAGTGGCTGTGCAGGTCCTGAGCTGCCCACTACCTGGGCCAAGTGCAGGCAGGATGGCAGAGGTGATGCCTGCCCTCAGCAGGCCATGCCTGTAGGCTGGGCGTTGGCTGAACAAGGCCGCACCTCGAATCCTGTGTTCAGTTTTGGGCCCCTCACCACAAGAAGGACATTGAGGTGCTGGAGCGTGTCCAGAGAAGGGCAACGAAGCTGGTGAAGGGCCTGGAGCACAAGTCTGATGAGGGGCGGCTGAGGGAACTGGGGCTGTTCAGCCTGGAGAAGAGGAGGCTGAGGGGAGACCTCATCGCGCTCTACAACTGCCTGAAAGGAGGTTGTAGCGAGGTGGGGGTCGGTCTCTTCTCCCAAGTAACCAGCGACAGGACGAGAGGAAATGGCCTCAAGTTGTGCCAGGGGAGGTTTAGATTGGACATTAGGAAAAATTTCTTTACTGAAAGAGTGGTCAGGCCTTGGAACAGGCTGCCCAGGGAAGTGGTGGAGTCACCATCCCTGGAAGTATTTAAAAGACGTGTAGATGAGGCGCTTGGGAACATGGTTTAGTGGGCATGGGGGTGTTGGGTTGACGGTTGGACTTGATGATCTTAGAGGTCTTTTCCAACCTTAATGATTCTATGATTCTATGATTCTAAGTCCCAGGCACATGCCCAATGCACTTGACATGCTTTTAGAAACGATGTGGAGAAGTTGAGAGTTCTCTGCAAGCTGACGGTGGTCTGTGCTGCTGCTAACATAGAGTTTTGCTTGGCAAAATCTGGGTGTGAATCCAGACCGAGATGTGAATTACATCCAGCTGGATGCGATTCCAACCCGTGCTTGGTTGTAAATCCCATGACAGATCTGCTGGATATGGGCAAGGATGGGATTTCTCTCTGCAGAGCATCAGCGCTGGTGACCAGAACTGCTGTCTTCTATTCCTGGACTTATCGCTCCCCTTGTGCGGACATGGGCTGCATACCTGGGACTAGAGGAAAGTGGCTAGATTTCTGAACGTGGTCAGTTAAGAAGCTTTTTCATTGCTTTGCCTGCTGGTATCACAGCTTATTGATAAGACAGTAGGTGAAGGTAGATCAGCAGAGAACCCAAAATGAGGTTAAATTGTTCCCAGAGTCTATGGTTTGAAGCATCTCTGTCTTGAATTTAAGGAAAGGTTTGATAGATCCCTAATGCATTCTGACAGACTATCCTGGAGTTTGTATCTCAGAGCTGCCAGCTGAAAAGAGATCATTTCATAAAGGAAGCTTTCCGCAAAGCCCTGTCTTTTCTTTATTTTCCACCTGTTGCTTCCTTAGCCATAGTTCAGTTTTCTCCTCATCAGTCCATGTTTGTGAATTCACGTAAGATTTTCAAATGAAAACGTGCCATTGAGCAGCATCAACCCTGAACTCCTGAATTTTCTGGGAATTACTTCACTGATCTGAGGTATGCTATATCATGTGTCAGTAAAGAGTAATTTTATTATTGAAAGAATGATTCCATTAGGTCAAACCAGATTGTAAAGATCCCTCTCCTGTGTTTTACTGCCTTTATTGAGTACCCAGCCATATGCCTCTTTAGTATCCACGTGCTATTTGGTTTTATTAATGCTTGCATCTGCTGGTGATTTGAGCAAGGGCCAAAGGTTCAAAATTGAAACTCAAGGACCCTCTACTACTAAAAGATTTTATTAGCCATAAATCTATTATAAAGTGCCTGTGTTGACAATAGGGAATAATATAATCAAACCTCTCTCCCCACCAGTGACAGCCCTACTCTGCTGCAAGGATCCACATGAATTAATCTGTCTTGTTAACCGTCCCAGAGTAAGTGCCTTTCAGGAGAAGAAAATACTTGAGCAAAATACAAAGAAACATCTGTGCTCTTACAAATGCACCCTGCTTTCCATAGGGGCACTTATATAAATAGATGATGCTCTATTCCAGTACAAATCTCCCAGGCCGTGTACTTTGTGTCGTTGCTGTCTCTGGTGCAAAGCGAACTGCAAAATGTTTCAGCATAAGAATAGCGGCTGTGTGCTTGCTTTGTGCTGGTTAAAGGAGAATATGCAGGGCAAATGAGATCCCTCTTGTACTCCGTGTCTTACTATTGCTTGTTTGGTTTGGGGGGTTTTTTCTACCTTGGGAGAAGTTTGATTAACTTCAATCACAGCTTGCTTGAGTAAAGTTAAAAAAGTTAAAAAACCATAAAACCCTGATCATGAGGACTTCTGTGCCTGTGACCCTCTACACGTTCAAGAAGGGACTGTCCCATGCATAAAGTCACTGCTCCCAGGGGTATTTGCAAGACTTCGGGGCTGCGAGGAGCTGAATTTCATGCTGATTGCCAAGATTTGCCAGGCCTGTTTCCACCTCAGCCACAAGCTCTTTGGGCAGCTTTTGCTGTTTATGACTTGCATGTGTTTCGTTATTGGTAAAAGGACTGATCCCTACTACGAAAGGAGACTGTGAGGCTGAACTGGCTAACGTTTGTGGTGCTTTGGGATCTCCGTGGGACATAGGCTAACTGGTATTTGCACCCAGAGGCTGCTAATTCCTTTTCCTAAAAGACTGTGCTATTGTTCCCACAAGGAAGGCTATTCCAGCTCGGAGAGTTCCTCCTCTTCCCTGTAAATGTCATGGGAAAACGTTACCTTGCAGTCTACCTGCCAGCCCTTCACAGTTACTGTTCAGTATTAGCAAACCCGCTTTCGTCTCCCCTGTCCCTTCCCTTTGCAGTCTCTATAATCATAATCCCAAACTGGTGCTCACAACTGCCTGGTATTTCAGGTGCACACTGAAATAAAAGTCTAATTGCCATCAAAATTGGGGGAAGGAAGGTCTTTCTGTAGTAACAAAAGGAGAAATGACAAGAGGACTAAACACCGTTCCCAGTTACTCCTCTAAACACAGAGAACCTGAACATTTTAACGGCACTGTTTTAGATGTATACCAGCACAGCATTTTAAAAGCTTGCTTTAAGGAATTAAATGAACATGATTCTGAGACAGAAGGCTACCAAAAATAAAATAAAATCCATTGCTACCTAGCTCTCCAGGTCCCATGCACCAGGCTCTAACTGCTCAGTAGCAGAGGCCACGCAGTCCTGCGGGGGCAATGAGCTGCCCCTCACTCTCTGCGTGGGGCTGTCCGCCCCACGGCCACCACAGGACCAGTTTGCAGGGAACAAGAACTGTGATTTCAAACCTTTTCGGTCCTTTTATTCAGGTTTATGTTTCCAGAACAGCTCTGGAAACTACATCCAACACAAAAGCAAATGACGAAAGCATGTATAGCTCAGGAACACAGACACAGGTGACCTCCTGCCGGCAGTACAGCTGGTCACTCTGATGGAGCATATGGCAGCAGTAAGTTCATATCCTTTCCCCTTCTACCTTTCGTGCTGTGATTGCGCTCAAGAGAAAAATATTTCATTGTCCAGTAGTAAAAACTGACATTATTGTCCTGCCTCCATCTGTCCATTAGCTCCCTAAAAATTATGAAACGGAAAGCAACGTTGTGAGGCCATGGCAAATGATGGGTGGGAAGTACACAGGTACCTCCCAGAAAAGTTTCTGCAAAGGCAGAAGTCCTGGCACTCTGCCTCCATCTGTTTGTAAGGGTGCACAATTAAATTTAAAAGTTTGTCATGTGACTGACCACTACTGCTCTTATAAAACCCAAGAGTTCTGTATTTCTGGCATGAAACTGAGATCTGGTCTTGAAATGTCATGAGCAATGTACCAAGACCCCGTTTCTTCCTGCCTGCTAACACTGCCAGCATCTCGCTGGCTGATCAGTTCTTTTTCTTCACTCTGGAAGACAAAATAGCAATAAAAACCCCCATAGTTTTGGTTTTGTTTCCTCTATGCATCATTTGTATTTCTCCTATATTAAATTTTGTTGGGGCCATTTCACGCATAAACTTTATTTTTCTTTTGTGCTGGAGAAAACCTGAGAAATTACTTAATGCGATTCTATTTATGAATCTCATTGTGACAGCAGCCTGTCATCGTTGCTTCGGCAGGGACAATGTGAGCGAGAGAGGGGAGTGGGAAATCTGCCAGTCAAAGGGGAAAGATAGGCTTGGGCTTTTGTAACATTTGACTGGGCTTCAGAAGGTTCATGGACTTTGTGATTTTGAGGCAGACAATCTGGTTTTATTTGCTCAAAGTGCTTGCTCCCCTTTAGACAGGAGACATCGGTGGCTCATGCCATTCGCCTTTCGCTCCTGGGGATGCAGAGTGGGAAATAAAAGCCTGAAAGCATTCCTGGAGGTGGGGGTGCAAAATTCAAAGCAAGGCTCCCCAGGGTTACATGTTTGGTAGCTATGAGGACGTGAGAGGGCCGGGGCAAGAAAGCCTAGGGCTTTTGGGGACAAGGGGAGAAGTGGATGGGGTTGGAGGTGATTAGGACGTTGGCAGCATGTTCTGTGCTGGATGCAGAGGTTGCGGATGTTAAGATGTGCCTTATGTTTCAATTCTTGTATAAGCTTTCAGCCACCCACAATCTCATGCTTTAAGCACCCTTTTGAGAAGGCCCTAGTGAAACAAGTCCATTTTATTTTAGAGTCACTTACTGCTGGGTTTCTCATGCCAGTGTTATGCTTGGAAAATAAATGGTTTCTCTTTTCCTTTTGCAGAAACTTTCAAGCACTTTCTGCAATCTTAAATGGAAGAATAGTTTTCAGACTCACGGTAACTTCTCTTTCTAAATCCTGCTTTCCCAGAATTACTCTCGACATGCATCTGAAAGGATAACTAAAAATAAAATATTGACAGTTTTATCAATATCTTCAAGGTGTTCAGAAACCAATGAAGTGAGCTTAAAAGTGAGATTGTTGCTGCTATTGTCGGTGGACAGCAATCCAGTGCACTTCTCAGCAAGACCTAAAAGCTAATGCTCCTTGTCTGTGACTCCCACATAATGCTGTGTGCTGTAGCTGGGGGTTAAGCACTTACTTAAACTTATTTAACAAAGGCTCACTTTGACCATTGACTCAGACTAGGGGAGGAAAGGAGGAATGTCTAACTTTCTGCTCCAAAACCTCTTGAAGTTTTGGTTGGTTTCTTTGCCAAAGAGAAAGCTATAGACTGGAATAGCTGGAGCTTTTAGCAGAGCTGGAAAGTTGGGAACAGCAGAAGAACAGATACGAACTAAATGGGCAGATTTATTAGTCATGTTCTGCCATCCAAAGTATCTTAATCTCACTACTTCTATCATCAGTGATTCCCTAGACATTCCGGAGCAGCCTCTGCTTCTTAGGGGAATTTCACAATTTAAAAATTGCTTATGCACAAAAAGGAAAAAAAACACCTGAATTTTAACTTCCCACAAAACAAAGTAAAAATCACATAGCATCTAGCAAGTTCTTCTTTTAAAAGTGCTTCAATTTTAACTCTTAGGGTAAATTATGTTATGATTCTTTAGAAGAAAAATGTAATGTTGGGACAGGTGCTGTAAGCACTCTCTTTTGCCAGCACTAACATGGATGCTGTAGGGTTTTTCTCCTCAAAACCCTAAAGTTCCCATCAGAACCTTTGCTTTCCCCATTTTTCATGGGAAGAAAACTTTTAACTAATAAACTATTATCTATTTGGGAAAAGATTCCTAATTCTAAGTTGTGGAAGAAAGGGATGATCCATTCTTGTATTTGAGGCGTTATAAATACCCATTTACTTTCACTACTAAGTAATCATCTTATTACAATTCATTTTTGGAAGTTTGCAAAATCCAAATCCTTGCTAAATAAAGCGTACGTTACACATCTCCAGTGGTTACCTCCCAAAGACTGCCATAAGCATAACCAAACCCAGCGAGGCTTCCGTTCAGCCCCAGGGAAGACAGCTCAGCGTGTGGGGCCATGCATTATTTTTTTTCCGCATGCTTTTTGAGTCCAGAGCTTTTCAGGCAGATCTATCCAATTTGGGTTCTCAAGATGAGACGACATCGGTTTCACGTTTCCTGCTTCTTTGCTACTCTCTTATCGTCTGCTGGGTCAGTGATACTGAGGATCGTAACATTTTGCTGTGCCTGAAGTCAGCCTTTGGTTCTAGTACTTTGCTGAACCTTGGTCTTATGCCATTCAAATGCTCCTTGTCTACAGGAAGCCTGTGCTTCTCCTCTGATCCTTCGTATGACCCCACCACACATACCACACCCTCCGTGTACAGCAGGCCAGCATCTCTAGCCCATCTCTTTTCAGAAAAAATGCCCTGACATCTCTGGATGAAAAATGCTGTATAAAATTGTTGTTCTCTGGAGAGCAATAGAATTGAGTGAGAGCCTTTCTGTGGAATTTGTAAAGCCAACTACAGCGTTTAATGGCAAATTAAGTCTTTACTGCAGGACTCCATAGGCTGGTGTATTACCATTCCCAAAATGCCTGGAATAATCCATTTCTCTAAAAGCCTTAGGACGCTAAGTGAACTGCATGAAACCCCTACAAATACAAAAATAGTCTAGACTGTTCTCCTTTCATTTATTTTCCAGTAACACAGGGCTTGTTTTCTCTTCTGTGTTGGTCCCTCAGACTAGTCCGCAGTAGCAGGAATCTGCTCTTGCTTTAAGACAGTTGCCAAATTCATTACTCCTCTGCAATGTCCTCCCCTCATCACGGTGGCCACTATCTTGAATCCTGACAGCTGGCTTGGGGTGTTGGGCTGAGCTCCAAGAATAAACATTTTCTAAGGCATTAATCTTTATAGTCATTATCTACAGCAACTGCTTCATCTGGCTTTTGGAAATCAGTCTGGGGTGGGGCTTTTTTGTGTCTTTTGGTGAACATAATCTGATATAAAATTCATGGCTTCTCATTAGAGGGGTCAGTCCTGCTCTCTGCACAGACAAGATGAGTGGGGAGGTAGCAATCACTTGACCTGAAGATATTTAGAGGCTGTTTGGGGCCAGTTTTGATTATAAATTGGGGTTGCATCTGGGCTTGTGGACATGAGGGTACAAGGATAAATGCTCTCCTCTTAGGAGGTGCAGAGCAGGGGCTGCCTGCAGGATACAGGGAAATCCTCTAAGAGGAAAATTTTGACTCTCATGGTCTTCTCATTGCAGCGGGTCTACCCCAGAACACCCCTTCCCAGTCAACCCCGAGGGCTCTCTGGGCTCCATTATCCAGCTAGATTAAAGCAGCAGCCTAACCCACAAACCTGAATTCGTGTTGAATTTAC
This sequence comes from Fulmarus glacialis, assembly GCF_000690835.1. Taxonomy (NCBI): domain Eukaryota; kingdom Metazoa; phylum Chordata; class Aves; order Procellariiformes; family Procellariidae; genus Fulmarus; species Fulmarus glacialis. The sequence goes on along the minus strand of NW_009221227.1, from coordinate 43,448 downwards.
CGTTGCATTTGTGCACAAAGAGCTTATAGCAACTGTTCCCATCTGAGATACCAAACTGCACGTGGCTTGCATCCATTTCCTGGTAGAAAACGTCATTTATGCAGGATGAGAACTCAAAGGTGGAGCTTGGCAAAATGCATCCCCTTTGTCTTCACGGCGGTAGTAGCGTCTTCACATCTCTCGCCCCGGCAGCCTCAGCCTGTGAAACGTGGGGCGTTCCCTGTTGTGTCTGCTCACACCACCCAGCCCATCAGCTCCCACGTGTCTGCGCAGAAGCTGGAAGGCAAAGGGTGGATTTTCAACAACTGCAATACGGAATCAGGCACTTGAGCAATTCTTCTGTCCTCACTCCGGCATAGGAAAGGGAGGGGATCAGAGAAGAAGTGGGAGGAGGATCATCATTTAAGTGCAAACATTAAAGCTGCATTTAGCACCTGTCTAATTTTTAATATGTGCTTAGCTGCGACATGATATTAGGCACTGAGGTAAGTGACAATTTATGCAGCATTTCTAGATTAGCTGTAGCATGGAGAGTAACTGACTTTTTTGGCTCGACAACCGCAATCAAAAATAAAATCACTTCAAGCCAAGCCAAAAAAAAGGTGTATATTTGGGGGAAGGGAAGGAAGATGTCTCAGGTTTTTCTGCCTTTAAAATGAAGGGAATTTTGAAGCCCAGTGTTTTGAAAGGAGAAATATCTTAGTCTCTGAAACGTACGTGTCATTTCATTTTCAGAAAGCCAAGAGTACAAGGAGGTGACCAAAAGCTGCATTTTTTCAATTAAGAGATGCTATCTAAAAAGAAAATTCCCAGCTTTCACCCAATCCCAGAGCAGCTTCACCTTAACACAGCACCTGCATGACCAGCCCCCCTGTTTTCACTCCTTCATATAAAGTACATCTTACGGACACAGCCTGGCAGTCTTTATCCCAAGGCGGTGGACAGATCCGTTCTCAGCACGAGGCACTAAATTAGACAGAAAACCACTGAAGAGACGTGCAAGGGTACGGTTAGTGTCTAAGAGGACCGAATTGCTGCACAGTCTCATCACAGCACTGGGGCCAGCCTAACTTTGCTCAGCTCCTAGGGCAATACTAAATCCGGCTTCTTCCCTGGGACTCAATTACTCTCAATTACTTTGATAGCCTCTCTCCTGCTATAGTCCATCAACTGTGTGGGTCTCCGGGTACTTCTAGTTGGTGCGCAGAGCGGGTCCGTCTGGCTCCTTGAGCCTTAGGGACCGATTCTCTGTTATCTTCGCTCTTGCACATTCATCGACACGGCAAAGCACAGAGGGGTTTAACTGCTCACTCTGAATGGGAACAGCAGGCGAAACGTGGCCAGGTCCCAGCAGCTGCTTCTAGAAGATCGTCATTTCTCTGAGTCCAGCTTAGATCACAGAGAGGAGAAAACCATTGATCTCCTGTGCATGGCGGCTTATCTCGGTGCACCGTGGGTGAAATTTCTTCCTTATCTGAAAGGCCATTGAAAGACCCATGCACTGCTTGTTTCATACAAAACTTCACAGCAGGTTTTGGTCTGAGCACAGGGAGATTTTTTTTATTTCAATTTTTTTTCTAGCTAGTATAGAGAAAACAAGCCCCAACCCAGGAGCTGAAGATAAGCAACAGAATGCCCTTGCACCTTCTGATCCATATCGCTTAGGTTTCAACCGAGTGACCCAAGGCCAGGGTGAATATAGATCTGAACTGAAAGCAATGCTGCCCTGCTAATAACATCGATACACAATATCTAGCTGGCTGTTAACAGGAGAAGGGTATTTTTCAACTAATAGGGATTTTTTTCACAAGTGTAAGATGCCAAGAGACAGCATCTTTGCAGTGATGCTCAGTAAGTGTTTTGTCTGGCACAGAAGGCACTCTGATGATAAAATGCCATTTCCTGCTCTCCTCACTGCCCCACTAAAATCTGTGTTTGATTAGCACCTACATCTCATCAGATGTAGGCACCACAGGTTTGAGAGCAAGGCAAAGTGCCACCTCAGCAGGTGGACATCAGTGCCAGCGTGCCAACGCTGCTGCCTGCACCAGGGGAGGGCTCGGGAGGTCTGCTGCCAGGTTGGCAGCACCAGTACTTGCTCCTGCCTTGGTGAAGCAGATGAAAACTGTCTCTCTGCCTCAGCAGATAGGTTTCAGGTCAGCATTGGAACAAGTTTCTGTAGCCAAGCCATGACCAGGTCTGGTTTGGGACTGGGCTGGCCTCTTGCAGCAGGTGGTACCCTGTCCTCCAGCATCACTCCAAAGGGCACCGTGGGTGCTCAGTACTCCCTGTGATATGTGCAATAATTCCTGCTTCCTAAAAGTCTGGTTTTATGACCTTCTTGGGGAATTAGGACCACCTAACAGACCCCCCCTTCATAGCAAAGGTGCAAGAGAATATGCTCAGCCCCAAGCCATCCAAGAGAAGGTGGAAGCTTGCTCAAATTTCTGTCAAATCCCCCCAGCCCTAATGTGGTGTGCAAAGGGACAGATGCCCAGCCAGTCCCCACATGCTGCCCTGCCACAAAAGCCACTTGAGAGATTTGTGGGCGCAGCGCTGGAGGTGGTGTTATCCCGAGCAATGAAATCACACGTGTAGCGTGACTCTGCATCATGCTGCTTGCACACGTGGTTTGTGGACGTAAGCTGCCAAAAGGTAGAGAAAAACATCATTTAGGATCTGAGCCACCTGGGCTGGCAGAGTGCTTTTTGTACTTGTCCTACTCTAGATCAATTGTGAGGTTGGAGTGGGTTTGGGTGGAAACTGCTGTTATTTTGGGTCTCTTTGCCCTGTAATCACTGCAGCACAGCATGGCAGCAGTACAGTGAGAGATCCCCCCTTCTCTCTCTGCCACCTCATTTATATAGGCTCAATCATGTTCTCACTAAAGGCAGTCGAGCCACATTCATTGCACAGTTTGTTTGTGAGCTTGGCATTTTTCATCATTTAATAATATGCAGCAAACAGTTTTTCACACTCTTAGAGCAGCCCCATAAAGCACCGCAACGAGCTTTGGCAGTGATTTTACTCAGCACATTTATTGCATCAGTTGTTGAATAGAACTGTTTGTGCATCTTAATCAGAAACCTACCCCCATTTTGTTTCCACTAAGAGGGGAGAGGGGAGAGGAGGACAAAAAGGACTTTCGGGGGGGATCCCAGTGGCTCCAAGTCGCAAAATCATAGCTTTGTTGAAGTCACTAAATCTGCGCTGGAGGTCTGACCCCTGTGTTTTAAGGTAGAGGGAACCCTGTTGCTAGTTAGGGGCAATTTTAGTCCTGTTTTAGGCAAGCGACCTCATTTTGTGTAATAGCGGCATATTCAGACAGGGCCTCCAGGCAGGCTGTGCCTGGATATTAGCAGGTCTGGCATGGTTTTCTGTTCTCAGTATCCCAAACTACTTAGCAGTGCTGCTGTCCCAGGACTCAAGGCTGGCAAGGAGCAGGCACAGATCTTCAGGGTCAGGCAATGCAGGTAGAGAGCCTAGTTCCTGATTCCTCAAATGGTACCTTTTCTCCTTCCAGAAGCAGCCCAGAAATGGAGCCAGCCAACATCGTCACTGCGCTGCAGTGATCACAGGGAGGGAGAGGAGAGCAAGCTGGCTTCTGTGCCGTGGGATCTCGTTGACTTGGGAGAAGGACACTTTCAAAAGCTTATATGGCCGGCTAGGTTGGGGCTGCCTCAGTTTCCCGACATTTCCAGCTGTCTCTGGAGTGAATGTTGGACGGGACTTGGTAAAACACAAGTTGTGTCCAGTTGGCCAACAGTGGGACGGGCAGCTGGGACCTTCTGGGATGAGTGGTGGGAGTTGCTATCAACCAGAGGGATGTCTTCTCCTGGCTGTTGTAGGCAACTTTTACCCTCTTTATATAACTCTAACCACTAGATGGAGGCACAGATTTATGCTCAGGGAGCGTACCTTCCACCGTGGAAATAACTATAATCCCTCATTTTCAGCTTTTCCTCCTGGGGTCTCCCAGTTTACTTATAGGGTCTACAAAGCTCAGCAGACCTGTAGGATATGGGGACTGATTCACCCACTGGTGGGAGAGATTTGTGCTGCAAGAAAGCAAAGAGCAAAGGCCAAAATGGCAATGCTGGTATGGGGTATTGCTATGGGAACCCCTGCTCCAGCATGGCACCTGCAGTTAGTTTGAAAGGACATTTCCAAGGACTGCAGTAACATGGTCCCTACCCCTGTTCTTGCTTTCTCACCTGCCTCTGCAAGGCAGTCTCTCTGCCTGCTCCTCACTGCTGTTTCAGCCTACGATTGCTTCTGCACAGTTCAGCGGGGCGGCAGCAGTGGCATCTCTGTCATTTATGCCATGGCTGGTGTTATTCTAACTCCAGGCTAGAGCAGCCCAAAGGGCTTTTACAGGGACATCCATAAAGCAGAGCACAGGCTTGTCGAGCTCCCTTCTCCTCCTCCCATCTATGTGAAGAGCATGGTCTGAGCTTCGTGCAGAGTATTTGCTGCACCAGCAGGTCTAGCTGCTTTATTTGAATAACATATGCTCCCACTGCCTGTACCACCCGTGTTATCCCCCCTCCAGTGTGACTGGCTGTGGGGTCCCTCCAGCTCTCCAGAGCAGAGCTGCTCAGAGCCCAACGCGAGCTGCAGGCCAGCTTGGTCCTCTCCTGCCCTCCACGGCTTACGACAGTTTGATGCATATCATGAACCTACAGCAGCACATATCAGTAGGGGAGCCACAAAAATGATGAAACGGTTTTGAGAATTGGGCCTGTGAGAGACAGGCAGGCTCAGGCTGGAGAAAAGATGACTGTACGGAGGCAGGAGTGCTGTTTGCAACTGGAAAAGAGGCTGTTACAGGGCAAGTGGGGAGAAATTATCCTCATTAGTCACTGACAACAACATGAGAACTAACGGGCTGGGGCTGCGGCAGAGAAACTGCCGTTCAAGTGCTAGAAGAAACATTATAACTCTAAGCAAAACTGATGCATTTCAAGTGGGTAGAGAGAGTCCATGGCATCCCTGCTGCTGGGAACGCTTAGCACTGGGCAGACCTCTGTCCTCTCTTAGAGAGAAAACACCAAGCAAAGCTCCTCTCTCAGACACAGAAGACACTAATGGAGCAGAAGCGTCCTCCTTGCCTGCCCACACTGACCGGCGATGCCGGTACCAGCACAAGTCCTGACCCGCTGAACGGCAGCACACCATGCGCGAGTGGGGACCACAGCTGGTCCAGCCTGCCTGCTCCAAAACAAAGGATCTCCTCACTCGCACTTTGCAGCTGGCTTCTTTTTGCCACATTTCATCCGTGCTGCTTCGCTGCTTGTGGCCCGGTACCTGCTATTTTCGCTACAGAACGAACCTCATTTAAAAGAAACTCCTGCTGCTGAAGTGCTGGCACAAGAGGCTAGAAGCAGCAAGCACCGTGGGTGGTCCACGTAACCCCCTTCCCGGTCAAAAGCACTTTCCTTCCAGCGTGCACAAGCCTTCTGGCAACACTGGAATAACCGGGACTGAGATCTGGGCATTCAGCATGTCCACCCCAACTGAACTGCATTTGCAGCATCATCCACAGGATATTTTGGAGGAGTTTGGGGCCAGCAGCCGAAAAAGCTGTAATGCAAATGCCAGCCAGCCAGCCGGCAACTCCTACGATCCAACTGAACAAAGCTGACAAACTTCATTTTTAGCTCTCATCTCAAGACCACACGCTGCAAAGCACAGGGAAATTAGTGTCATTAGCAAGGAAACACAACAGGAGGACTCAGGCCAGTTGGGATATAAACTCTGGCTCTGAGGTTCAGCTCTCTGGCAGTGTCTGGTAGCAAAGCCTCATTCAACCTGTGTCCTAAAGGAACATTTTATGCCTGTCTCCAAATCAAAGCTACACCTATACTTGTAAAGAAGCAGCGAAGTCCTGCAGAGCATCTGTGTTTCCCTTGGAATAAAGAATTACGCCAGTATAAAGTGTTTCTGTAAGGGAATGTGCTACTTACATAGTTATTAATTCATTACTGGTCATGGCCAAACTCACTCCTCTACTAAGTCATTTATTAAATGAGCCAAATGAAATTTATTAACACAGCATTGATCATTTAAGTCTTTTAGCATAAAGCATAATGGAATAGAAGCAGAAGTGATAATTTCTTGCCTGGCTTCTGGTCCATGTCTTGTGCTCAGAGCCCTGTGTTACGGCTTCAATTGTTCCTGGAGCGTCTTCCCAAACAGGCATGTCCGAGCAGCTGGGGGGGATTTTCTGGGTTTTTGTTTAAAGACAAAGTGAGTTTCCCTTTGGACTTGACCTGAAATGACTCTGAAAACTGACTCGGAAAAATAGAAGCAAGCCTTTAAATAGCTCTGAGGAGTGGCTAGCCAGAAGGAAGAAATTCTTATTAGGATGATAACATGGGTGTTGCCATATTTGCACTCAAAGAGGCCGGTTGCCCATCTCGGGCAGCGCTCAAGCTCTGTTCTTGTAGGTTCTCGCCTCTTTTTTGCACTTACTAAAAACAGAGGAGTAGAGGCTTCGGGGGGAGCTGGGGCAGGGTCTGGCCACAGGGCAGAAATGGAGTCTCTCCGCTGGGCCGGGCTCCAGCTCTGCCGGAGCCTCCACTAGAGGTTGCCCCAGTGTCACTTTTTCGGAAGGAAACCGCGGATCCCCAGAGGAAATTGTCTAATCACCGTTTTGTACAGTTAGACTCAGACTTTATGAAGCTCTGATCATTTATGTTCACAAAGCTAAGTTTGTTTCTGCTGGAGATAATTTAGCCTCTAGGCAGATGGGGATTTTCGTGGGGTTTCTAATTCTGAATTTGTTTGACGGGGAAGTGTCCTTGTTTCGCCTGGGATAGAGTTAATTTTCTTCCTAGTAGCTGGTATAGTTACCCTCCCGCTGCCCCCTCAAATTAAGAAGAAATCATAAATATATCTCTGAGGTGAGGCAGGTCTGGGGCAGTATCACTATACACCAAAGGCTCTCACCTTTGACAGCCCCACGGACTCAGAGATGGCAGCTAATGATGTTTGTGAGGATCTCAGTAGCATCTAAATCTTATGTATTTTACTACATAAAAGGACAGACAGGTGCCTAAGTGTCAGGACATGTCAAAGATGCTCAAAGCTCTCAGCTCTCAATGAAGTGAAAGAAGAGTTAAGCTTCATGGGTCTAAATTACGTTAAATGGGACTTACAAGATTAAGCCGCGGAGACATGGGGGAGCACAGCCCTTCCCTTGTTCCCGTCTTTAATTCAGCGTGGGGACAGACAACAGAGACAGGAGTTTGCACAGCGGGGGCTCCGCCGTGTCTCCGGGAAATAAATGTTCACCAGCGGCATCAGTCATACGGTGACTCACCCCGGCGATGAGACGAAAAGAGCAGCAGCATCGCCTGGCCGGGTGGGGAGAGCAGCAGCAACTTGGTGCAATAGAGCTATCACGGCCAGAAATTTCCATCAGGTACCTGCAGTGAAATGTCATATTAAATCTAATTCGGAGGGGGAGAGGGGAGGGACAAAACCCTGAGCACCTCAAAAATAAAAACATCAATTAATCCCCTGGTTTTGCTCGTGCGTCAGCGCAATGCCCAGGGGATCCCCCTCCGCCCCTCACCGGCAATCAGCCTATATCAAAGCATCATTAGCCATTGTCAAGTCAAAGACATCTCAATTATAAACGAGTCCTAGCCCAGACTTAGAAGCGTTTTGCCATTCACACTCTGTAGTCCTGACATGAAACAAAGCAACACATGAATTTCTATCCCAGAGGCTCTGAGCAATGTTTGGGATTTACCCCTTACCCCAATTCCTTTGCCGCTACCTGCAGTCAAATATGTATTTACTGATATTCAACAGATCATGAAATGTTAGGAGAGTAAGTCTGGAAACACCCTTAAAAAGGCATCTACTCCATCTCTCTATCCACAGCAGGATCAATGCTATTTATATTGTCCCTGGCAAATATTTTTCCTAACTATTCTTACAGACCTTCAGTGATGGAAGCAGTACATTCTCCATAGGTATCTTTTCTTCACTATCCTTACTGTTATCACTGTTACATGGTGTCACTGTCTGAATCTGTGTCCAGGCAATTCAAATAAGCTCCCTCTTGTACAGCTGATGAAGGATTTTCCATTTACTGGACAAGAGAGGTTGTCACAATTCACCACTGGCATATGCAGGTTTACATTTCACTTCAGCAGAGCTCATGTAATTCTGCAGTCTGAAACGAGCATTGATTTTTCATAGTATGTCTGGGTTTGCTTTTTGTTATGGGAATATGTCTTGCAAAAATTGAACTAAGAATTGAAGTATTTCTCATAAGTATATTTATAAATCCAAACCTTTTAGCAGTTTGCTGTTGTTACTGCTCTGGACTTATGGATGACTTTGGTTTTCAAAAATAAGCTATTTAAGCAGAAATTGACTTTTTCCATGGAAATTTTAATCATGACACAGGTTTTCTATTTCTTCAATCAAAACTTTTAGATGAAAACATTTGACTAACAAATCAAAAAGGTCTACAGGAGTGGATACGTGTGGAGTACCACAAGTTTTCACTAAAACTTTCAAAAGTTAGAGGGGAAAGGAGGTCTCTAAATCCACATTTAGCCACCAAGATAAATAACCTGATTTCAGAAGTACCAGCCACGCAGGGGCTCCCTTCGGATGCCTCCTGTGAGTAAGCGCTCAAGAAGATAAATGGAGGATTCCCAGCCAGCAGCTTTCCCGACTTCAGAGAAGCCGCGCACCTTGACGAACTGGGCGTTTCATTACTTTTGAGCGGCACTTTTAAGAAGAGGGCTGTAAACATAAAACCCCTCAGCCCCTTCCCCCACACTCAGTGCAGCCCCTTCGGAGGTGAGGGCAGAGGTTTCGCAGCCTCCTCCCCATCCTTGGTTGAACGGTTGGGACAGAGGGACGGTTTATGCACAAGATATTATGGTGTTCTACGGAGGAAATATGTGCCTGTGTCATGAGATATTGCCTGGGTGAAAACTGGCATAAGAGAAGCCAGGATATTGAGCCATGCCCCAGACAACGCCCAGACAGCTTCTTGTGTCCCACAAGACTTGTCTGAGCTCCCGCAAACTTAAAAGCCAAGGACCAAAGCTCACATACTCATCTTCTACCTGTGGCTTTCTGCTGTTATCACCAAATCCTCTTCCTTTGTAACCGTACCTGTGACAGGAGAATTACAGGGAAACCTTTTCTTGAAAATTTTACCAAAAACACAAAAATAAGCAGAAAATCAGTTATTCTAAGTGGCTGGATTCTGGAGTGTGGAAGCTTGTTTGTTATTTATTTGGGTGAAATAAAAGCACATTGACATTGTTTCTTTGCAGTAATGAGGTGACAGAAATGGTCCAACATACGAAAAACACGTGTTTTCCCATCCGGTTGTTGAAAACAGCTCCTATATTTTTATTCCAAGATCAGGAATTTACCCGCATGTGCAGAGAAGCTTGTGTTCATCATCAGTGAGAAAAGACTGGATGTGAGCAATTTCAGAAGCATCCCCTGAGTCTTACACAGGCCAATTTCCCCAAAGAACGGTTTCTCTGAGCTGCGGCACGCCAGGCGTCTTCTGACAGTAAACCAAAATGCGTGTGATCGTGTGCCTTCCTAGATGCATTCACATAACTTGTATTTCGAAACTGGGTGTTGTGCAAGACAGCCAGAGCTGGGATGGTGTAGGAGGGATGGCAGTTTGTACTCAGATGATCACAGCTGAGATCATTTGGGGATGTAATTACCAGGACTGGAAGAAGGACTGTGAAGCATCTGGCCTCTCTTCTGCTGATCTCCAAGCCACGTCCAGGTGGTTTGTGCTCAACCCCTCCCTTCCCAGGCTCTGCTCAGACCAGGATGAAGTTGGTTTTGGTTGGGGACTGGGGTTGCTGGAGCAGTAGCCCTGAGAGCTGTTGGTGGCTTCCAGCCAAGAGTCTGGGGAAATGGGTAGAGAAGGTCCATCAAGGTGTCCATGGCTCAGGGCAGACCTTGGGGGACTCAATGTCTCTTCACAGCTGATACTGACCCTGCAGAGGGTTTAATATGTCAACAGCATTCCCTACAGAATTGGAGGGGGTTATTCCACTCTTCTGCAAGGAGGGAGGAAAGACTGTCCCCTACCTAGCTGCTGGAATTGTGAATCCAACAGGTTTCATCAGAGGAGGCCAGGGAGGACCAAACCATCTACCACTGTCAGCAGCCCCATGAGTTGAGTTCATGATAGTTTACAGTTGTGCAAGCTTGGATATTTTCAGACATGAGCTATTCCCTTTTGTCTAGGAAGATCTCAGAGGGTGGCTCACCGGGGGAGCTCCAGAATTCAGTCTTGCAGAGAAACCTAGCAGGAGACCCAGGCAGCACGTAAAACTTCAAAATTCAAGTTAAAGTCATCTCTAGGCCTGGGATGCTACCGTGTGCAGGGAAGAACCAAACTGTCAGACACTGTGAACTACAGCATTGGACATGCAGAAAAAGGTCCTTCCTTCTGACTTCAAGTGTCTGTCTTCACTTTAAATTCACCAGTTAAACTGTCACAGTTTGCTTTTCTCTGCAATTAGACACTGCGATTAGAACAGTTTCCATCACATAGCTGTATAAGCGCATGTCTCCCTTTTTCCCCTTTACGAGGGTCTTCCACCTGATCCTTTCTTTCCATTTCAAAAATGGATTAAAAGACTCCTCTTAAGAAGCTGGAACATGTTTCCTAGGCTAATGCAGCCCCAGCCAAGCTGTGCTTTCATCAAGGCAGTTCGGTCTTCACTGCAACATCTCTTAGGCTTATTAAATCAGCCTAGTCTCCTGAGGGATATTTTAAATGGTGGTAAAATACCATATTAAGCAGTCCAGGAACTAATTTGATTTAATTTCATTTGTATTTAGTTTCTTTCTTTATCTCCTCTTCAAGAAAGAAGAAAGAAAGATTTGGAGGTATTCTAAAGATGCTCCTTATTTAACCTTTTGGTGAATATAATAATTCAGTGAAGCCTTAATAATCTGCCTCTCTCAGCACTCACAAAAATCTATCCTCCTTTCTTGCTACCCTTTCTCTTTCCTTCTGCTCTTACCACATAGATGCGATAGCATAGAACTGTGACAATGTCTCTTGTTACTAAATGTTCATGAACTTCTGCAAAGTGTATAGTGGAGAACATCTGCTAGAATGCTGTAAAACAGGGTATATATTAAAAATAAATTATACTTGTCAAGTAAATGAGCAAAAGACACTATTTGATACATTACTCCGCATTTTGCTAAGGGAATTATGGATTTGTACATAACAGATTAATTTGCTGAACTGTTGGATTTAGGGTTTGGATTTTTTTTCCAACAAGCTTCTTGATCATTAGTGCAAATTGGTCAGATTGTACAGTATATGCATTTTTTAAAAATCAAAAGGAACTGAGTGTATCGTTGGGGGAAAAAAAAAAAAAAAAAGAAGCTTTTAAACATGATTGCCTAAGGAAAAGTAGACTGTGCCGTCATGCTCTGCATGTGTGTGCCTGTGCCCGTGCCTGCTTGTGCCAGTGCAGCGTGCATGTCTCTCTCCGTTACAGTTTTTCAAACCTCTTGGTCAGTTCTGAGAGAATAAGTTTGGTAGAGTTAATGTTTATGACGTAGTGTGAGCTGATATTAACATCAGAGAATCCACTTAAGAGATGGCTCTATAGGAAATCATAGTTTAGCTCTGCTCTTTCCAGAGTAACTTGCAGACACTGGTCTGTTACTGACCCAGCCAGTTCTTCTGGAAATGATGCTGCAAAGGCCGTAGCAGGTACAGGTGGCACAGTCGGACCTGGCTCTGCCTCTCCGACACCCTCTTCCCACCTCTGGGTGAGGTTCTTCACTGCTGCATACTTCTGCCAACCGTTTCCACCAGGTGCAGCAGGTCCTTTCTGCAGGGAAAGCACCCTGGTAGTGATGGGTTCCCTCTTGATGTGGCTGGAAATCACAAGTCAGGGACAGTCCTGTGGCTTTTTGATGGGTCAGCGTAGCCTGGAACTGCCTGAAAAGTGGAAGAGTAGGAGGTGGGGTCACTGGACATCAGTCTGCGGGGATATTTTGCTGCCTTTTCTCTGTAGCCCCTGAATTGCCATTCAGTAGCTCAAGTGCCTCATCTGAATTCAATGGGGCTGATGGTGCTTATCTACATTTCTAAGCACCATCAGCCCTAACACTGGTTTCTGGCTGCTTTCCAGTTCAGATTAAAAGTGTCTCTCTCTCTTGCACGCTCACACCAGCCCGTTGGTGGACTTCAATATCTGTTAAATGCACACATGGCTTTGAGAGCACAAGAAGTTTGGCTCAGGGAGCAATATCCGAAACAAGAATGAGCTCAACTGCACTGCTGTAACCTGGGCAAGACCTACCTCTTGTGAAGGACCAGAGGTTTTTGTTTCTGGGGCCAGCTGGGCCTGGATGACCAGTTCATCCTCAATCCTGAGTCTTAACAGCTCTTCTGCTCACCTCCCTGACTTGTCTTGCAGCAAGACACCATGGGTGCACCTCACTCTGTGGGGTTCCCGTGCCCTCCCAAGGCTTGATGTGTCTGCAAGGTGATGGGGTGATGGTGCGTGTTTCAGCCATTCCAAAGAGCAGTACAAACAAATGCATAAGGCATTGGCTTGAGAAGCAGGAAAAAAGATATGCTACTCCAAAATCATTCAGCAAATCGCCTGCTGCTCTGTGCCTCAGTTTTCCCAGGTTTGGCCTATTTAAGCTCTTTGTTTAGTCTCTCTCCTGGCATGTTTGTACAGTGCCAAGTACAGAAGGTGCCTGATTTTGCTTCAAGTTCTGAAATGTTTCCATAATGCAGACAGTAACTCGTCTGTGCCAGTGTTTTAATTGCCAGGATCCCTGAGGTTTCTCTGCATACCCCTAGCAGAAGCCAGCTCACGGGGCTGACCTCTCCTAGCTTGCTTGTTCTGCCTGGCAGACTCTTTTCAATTATTTTCTCCCCATGTTGCTGTTTACATTTTGTAGTCGCATCCTCTGCAGCATTTCCAGTCACCTTCCAGCAGCCTGAATGCCTCCTAATCTGAAGTATATTTCAGCCTTATCTCTATCAAAGCAGAAGGGTAAGGGAGTCATCCTCATTCCCAGCTGCTCTTCAGCAGCCTGATCCATAAGGAGGCTGAAGCCATCAGCTGCTCATCTCAGCTTTCACGGGAGTTTGAGTAAGTTGCAGACGATTCTTCTGTCAAGAGCACTGAGGACAAAATGAAACTTTCTTTTTTTCAGGGCTGCACGTTAATCTCTTCTCAACGTGCTTTGAAATGATTGCGTGTCATGTTTCATTTTGGGCTGTCATTGAGTTTACTCAGTCCCCTTGCGAAGAGTCCTCCTGCGGCAATTCGATAGCTGTTGTGTGTGATCGTTGGAGGAGGATCCAGAGGGGCCAGGGCAAGAGCCCTGTGCTGGAAGTGCTTTGCTGAAGCAATGGGGTTGGTCTCCATTTACACCAGTGTAAACTGGCGTTGGGATTCACTCTGGTACCACAGGGAGAAATTATTTTGAAATTATGTAGGAAGGAGCAGCAGAGCAGTTGCTGCGGTTGTTGAGCAAACCGATTGTGTTGGCTGAGGGATGAGGAGGGACCTAAGAAAGCAAGAAAATCGGGTGGGCGCCTCGGGTCTTTCTGGCTAGCCTGGGTGCCTTAGGGAGTCCCCCAGCCTGCTCCTCATCCCAGCACCCCGCGACTGCTGCATCTTGCAGCTCTCTGAGCAGTCTCTTAAAACTTCGTGCTGCCAGGGATACACACCCTCCCTTCGGTGAGTCGTGAGAAAAACGTGCAGCAAGGCAATAAGTACGGGAGAAAACCATGCTAGGCGCTGAGCACAGGGTGCCCAGGGAACCCTGTGCTGCTTTCCCTTTTCTCCCTCTGTAAAGGCTTATCCCAACTGCCTCTCATCTTTTCTCACTGTGGTTCTCTGTGTTCTTCTCTTATTTTCTCCACTTGTAAGTGGGGTTTAGGGCCATTTACTCTTCTCTTCCTCTTCCCTCTGTACAGACTCATCCATTCTCTCCCTGGCCAAATGGATCATGAGCAATAAATCCCTGAGGGTCTCAGTGTTTTTATCCTGGACACAGCCAGGATGGGGTGTGCTGGTGGAAGAGGTCTGTGCCTGGCACCAGTGGGTTACAGAAGAGCCATTTCTATCAAAAAGCAGAGCAAGGCTTTGTGTCCTTATTTTCCATCCTCAGGTTTTCCAGTTTTTACCCAAATCCACGGGGTTCTGTTTATTGTCACCTGGAACGTTTGCTGAAATTTTTATATTGATCAGACTCAGAGTTGCAGAAAGCCATTGCAAACAAAACCCCACTGTCACGCTGACAGTGAGAACTCACTTCTCTCAGGCAGCAATAAAAAAGAGGTGACAGAGAACTGAGTGCACTGAACATGCACCCGTATATACACACATAACTCTGTAATTACTAGTATCATTGAAATGATAGGTATGAAGACCTAGTTAGCAATGGAGCAGGATCATTAGCATAAAAACTTCAAGCACAAAAATACACTGAAATGACAAATACAAGGAAGCCTTATGAGATTTGCATTAAATTAGTGACTGTGTGTGAGATGCTATTTAAATGGCAGGTGACTAGAAAATTCCTTTCCCTTCTAGTGTAAGAGGCTGAAATGTTCATTTTCATGGTAAACAGTAACTACACATTGATTCCTAGCTTTGAAGCACCTCTGCAAATAGCGCTCACAGTAAGTGGGGTTGGAGTCACTGAAATCAGAGGACTGGCTTGCCCTACACGTCTTGAAACTAAGCAGCACAGCTTGAATTTCTTTCATACACTTGTTAAAAAACCTGCAGTGACAACAGCAAAAAAACCAACCACCCTGTGTCTGGGGGTGGTAAATCAATTCACATACAATTATTTGGGAAAGCGATCTGATGAATTATTTCAAACCAGAAACACCTGTGAGGAGGAACATCAGGGGCTTGCAGTGAGCTGAAGGTGCTCACTGACTGCTCCTTGTCACTTGGCAGCACCCTGTATTTCCACAACTGCTGGATCAAGATTCCGCCTGCAGCTTGCAGATCCCATTTTTGATAGGCAACCAAGCAAGACCCTAGGCTTGGATTAGTGTATAAAGGCCCCCAGTGCCCACCTGTACCCTGACCGTAGGAGGAAGCCCACAGCCTGCTGGGGCTCTCAATGCTCCCAAAACTCAGCACAGAGCCTGGGGACCCCCCCAGGTCTGGCACGAATAGGGATCCCCAGGACCTCCAAGCTTTGCAGATGTTTTTAAGGAAACCCGATAACCCTTGTTGTTGCTGCACCCCAGGGAGCCCTAAGACCTTCACTGTTCTGTGAAGGTGCCAATCACACCAAGAAGAGCAAGTTTCTGATAGGAAAAAGCCTTGTTTTGAAAGTGCAACAGAAAAATCCTTTTTCTCCTGGCACCAGGGCGATGTCTGGGGTCCCAGTGCAGGACAGAGGATGCTGGGGAGGCTGCGGGACGGTGTGCGAGGCAGTGGCTGCTGCTGGGAGAGGGGAAGGAGGGAGTTTCTCCATGATGCTTAGCCCTGTCCCTCGGTAACGATATGGCTGCTGTTCCTTTTCTGGTGTGCTGCAGTCGCACCTTCACTTCTCACGGACACGCTAAGGATGCGTCTGTGCCCTGCAGCAGGCAGAGATGCCAAAACTTCAGCAGTCACCTTCAGGTGGTGCAGTGCAGAGCTGTTGAGGACTTGCCAGCTCCCACCCAGAGGCTGCATGGCTACACTAGCACGACGCCTCTGCTAATAAATCCAACCTAGAGACCACTATCATAACGCCCCAAGGGGTGGAGGGCTCTTAGCCCATATGTATCACTGCTAAGCATGGCCATCCTCTGCCCGTAATATAGACAAGCCCCAACCTGAGAACTCATCCCTTATACCTGAGAACACATGAAAACCACGGATTAGTGCATCAGTTCGAAGTTAATTTGCACACAATTAATGGCACAGACATAAGTTCAGTGTAAAGGCAGGCACCTAAATCCCGGTTAGGTTTATCCCAGGTATATCCTGACAGAGCAGCACGCACACAACAGGGCTTGCAACCATCAAGCTGTACTGCTATAATTAACTATCACAACTTCCTGACATAGAGAGGCTTTAAGTAAGAGCTTTTGAAAAGGTTATCCTTTGACTGGATGAAGTCTTACCCTAACACATCTCTAAATAGTGCTATTTTTGGAATGAAAAATGTCACTTCTTTTCCCAAAACAGACCCATCTGAAACCGGTCACTAGGCAGTGACATGTTACAAGAAAGACTTTTTGCTCCCTGGGTTTAGCTGGTGGTCGCTGTTTGATAAGTTGCTCAGGTTCAGTTCGACCATGTAATTTGCAGGGAATTGTTTGAATGCCTTAATGTGTTGTGAATCGAAAGAAGAAATTCTACTCTTGGTAATTAAGATGGAACGGGTAATTATTTTCCTCTAAGTTCACTTTCTGGAGAAGGAAGGAGAAAACGGAGCTTTCAAATGCCTTTATTCTTTTCGCCATGGAAATAGTTCTCATTTGCACCCACAAATGTTTACACATACTTATTTGTGTCTTCCCTAGCAGGCGCAGAGTCCCTTTGAAAACTGAGCCCACCTAATGAGAGAAGGAAAACATGAGCTGGTGCCGAGCAGAAAACATGCAGCTGCTCTGCTGTATCTTCCTTCTACAGGTTTCTCCAAGTACCTGACAAATTTTAAGATCAACAACAAGAAACGCTAAAGGGCAGGGAACTGTTGTAAACCATTTTTAAATGTGGGACTTAAAATTTGCCCTGAAAGGCAAAAATTACTTAAGTCACTTGGCTGACGATCAGAGGGTACAAATCAGAAGCCTTAAATACCCAGCCTGTACCAAGCAACTCTTCCAGCTAGTTATTCTCGACATGTCAGCGACACGTTTGACCGCACTGGTGTCTTATTTATTTGCTCATTCTCTGTAACCTCAGCCTGCCAAGCCACGCATCTGTTTGGGCTGCTGTCAGTCAGACGTCAATTTTTATTTTACTTGGCTCAAATCAAAGCTGGTGTTTTGACAAAAGGTGGGGGGAAGAGTAGCTGTCAAAGCACCGAAGGCAAGAGAGAAAGGCAGAGATCTAAGAGGTGGGGGGGAGAAATGGGGTAGTTATTATCCATGAAAATGATGCAATATTATGCGGGAGATGCGATGAGCGGAGAATTGCAGTGAGACCGGCGCTGTGAGTTTTGGGGGTGACTTGCTCATACTGTTTTAGGAGGTGCAGAAGAGGTGGTGAGCTGGGCTTCAGACTACAGCAATGCAAGGAGGTCTAAGCAGGAGGGCAAGGAAGAATAATGTAAAAAGGCCAAGAAAAATCCCCCATTGCATTTCCCTTGGCAAGCCACGGCTTCGCAGGTTGAATTCAGGGGACATAAGGATGGTTGGGCCCCCGTGGCCAGAGCTGCTGTGCACCAGTTGCCTCTGGCTGGTGCATTGGGGACCCCACAAACACAGCCCAGTTTGGGGGCACGGGCTAAAATGGGAGGTGTTTGGGTTCTGGTGTGTGAACCGATGCACTGGTGTGCCACAGGATGGTGATCCCATCGTGGTAGGGAGAGTCGCTGGAAGTATCTCGTTTTACTTGGGTGACACCAGAGCCCCAGATCCATGCTGGCGGCCAGCAGCTTCCACAATACTTCATATAAGTTAAAAAACCCCACATACAGATCTTGTATTGACTTTGGACTCAGGTGACTTTTCTCCTAATAGGGATTTTTAAACCTGTGTAGGAATTATTTTGCCCACTCTTGAGAGACTTCACAATTTCTCATTCAATTTTTTCAATTCTGGGATTGGGATTTTTTTCCCATATTTCCTGTAAATTCTGAGGAAATGCAATAGCTTTGGGCATTGCTCTAACTTTTGGGGTTTAATGATGGAAATGTCTCCTTCCTGTTTTACTTTTTAAAACTGAATATCATTATAATACCAATGGGGGAAAAAAGCGAAAATGAAAAATCACTTCAAAATGGAAAGTCAAAACAGTTCCACTCTGTGTTTTTTTCAGATAAAGTGTGATTGAAGTCAACATGTTCCTGAGCAACATCTCACTCGTCATAAAATGGCATTTTCTGACGGAACAACATTTTTTCATAAAATGAGCACTCAGTCTGGGATTCCTGTATAATGACATTAAATGCAAATACTTGGCAGATCTGAATGTAGAGAGGAGACACAAATTATAGCTAGCGTGGACCAATGATTATTCTTTTTTCCTATGCTAAAACAAAGTAACCTATAATCATCCAGAGTAGCCGGAGTCTTCTGCTCAATATCTTCACGAACACAGCAGATACAATTAGAAAGCTGTAGCCGTCTGTTGAAAATAGGGGTAATGAACCAAAACAATTGAACAAAAATAGGTG
Organism: Fulmarus glacialis; assembly: GCF_000690835.1. Classification (NCBI taxonomy): domain Eukaryota; kingdom Metazoa; phylum Chordata; class Aves; order Procellariiformes; family Procellariidae; genus Fulmarus; species Fulmarus glacialis. The sequence goes on along the minus strand of NW_009221227.1, from coordinate 25,082 downwards.
CCAATAAGAGCTAAGAGACTACACATTTTTTGGTTCAATGGCCAAATGGAAAAAAAAAAAACACATTTTGAGTTAACCTGAATTGAAAATTTTTCAATTTTTCCAGTGAGGCAAAAAGTTGAAAAAATTATTAGCAGATTGCTTTTTCTTTTAAGCTTTTTTAATTTTCTGTTCCATTTCTTTTTCAACTACTTTTAGGGGAAGTTTCAGAGCCTGTTTGATCAATCCCAACCTACAGTTTTGTGGTGGGAAAAACAAGTTTTGCCCGAAAGTATTTTGTCCGTTGCCAAGTGGTGTGAGGCAAATTTAGACCTTCCAGAGGGGTGAATTGTATGAGCTGGGTTCAGAAATAGGGTTGATTCATCTCAGCTGAGAATCGGCCCCACTGTCCTTGGTGGGGCCACGTTATTTTCTGCCTTTGACACACGCTGGCGATCGTTCACCAGCGATGCTGGGGTTCCCGGGGGGTCCTTGCAGACAATTCGTTTGAGGACAGGATTCTCTGTTCTGGTTTTTGGAGTTCTCAGTGAGGTGGTTGTTTTTGGAAACATCTCACAATAGAAATAAGCCAGAACAGGTGCCAGACTAGACATCAGGGAATTCTTTAACACTGGTTTGTTTAGCGTTTTTTCTGCAAAAGAAGCAGATTTAGTTACACCAAAATGTTTGGTGAATCCATATTGATGTTACTGAATCTTCCACTTTAAAATATTCTGAAGCATTTAGAAACCCCAGCTTCAATGTTTGCAGAGCTTTGCTTCATCAAGTTTCCTTTCAGAAATTGTTTTACGTTTACCTAATCTGTCATCAAAAGACGAGGAAGCAAAACAAAACATTTCTTTTCTAGATCACCATATTTAATTCAGAATTTTGAGTGCACCAAACATGCAAAAATTTTGATCAAACCCTTAACTAGATTATGCGTCAGCTTTTTCTAAAGTTATGGAATATCCGACCAGCCAAAAGCAAAATCTGTTTTCTATCCAGATCTGGCTATGGGAACCGACAGGGTGAATTGAATTTTGTTTGCTCGCTCTACTCCCGGTGCATAAATCTGCCTGCAGCCCAAACCTGGCTGCGAGGGGGAAAGTGCAAGAAGCCCCAGGGAGTTAATCTCCTCCAAGTCTGACTTAAGCCTTGCAGTTTTCCACCACTACCACATTTTTAGCACTTTGGTTTTAGTTATAAGGCTAGATTTTCTTGCTATCCAAAGAAATGCTCAAGCTTTCTGCGAATCCTGCCTGGCTTTGGTCTTGAGCGGCTCCGTCTCCCTGTGAAGGCCAGGATGGCTTCATGGGTCCTGGGAGGTGGTGTGTCCCTCACACCCTTGATGGAGGGTTCAGGCAAGGCGTGAGGAGCTGCTGTTCAACAGCGGTATTTAGCAGCGAGCCCCAGTGGAGCAGAGGCACGCGGCGGCACGACTTCGCTCCAGCCCTTGCTCCTGTATGAGGTGGTTCTGTGGCTGCAAGCATGCCTAGATGCCACTCGAAGGATGCACAGTGCTGATTTTCATGTAAAAATTTGTTTCTCCAACAGACTTACTGAATGGCATTTGTCCAAATCATCCCCCTCACCTTGATCTCTTTTCCACCCCGACCTGCTCCATTCCCCCATAGCAATATGTGATTTCCTAGCAGATGACTCTGTAACTATGATAATTCACCTAGTATACAACTTACGGCCGAGTTTTATATTGAGTGTTTTGTGTGGCAGGGAACATAATAGCAGGCTGATTTTGTTGTAAAAAGAAAAGAAAAACAAAACACCTTGAATTGCATGTGACGTGAGTGCTTTCTTTTCAGTAAATCAAGCCATTATCTTTCCAAACTCCTTCTCAGCACCCTCCCTCCCTAAATCTCCAAGCCTTCATCTTTTTGAATATGATATACCTTAGGGTACATAATTATCAGGAAGTTGCATACATAATTTAAACAGAGACCTTCTGATTCTGTGCCTCGATGGGCTTGTGACATTTCCAGGGGAAATTTAGCTGAACACCGGGGTAAAGCTCCCACTGTTCTTTGACAAGTTTAATAAGATCTTTATTGTTTGCAAAATAGCCTGACCTTAGCTTCACCCTTACCACCAAGGGGAAGGGGAAGGGGAAGGATAGCTGGGTTATAACAACTCCATGAAATAAGACTAATAAAAATACAGAAAGGGTACTTTAAGGGAATCCGTGGGATAGAGAAGCCCAAGGACTTGGGTGGTGGCTTCCTCCAAGGCACTAGGAGTAGTCAGGTTAGAAGTTTGGGTCTGGCCTGGCAGATGGTTCTGGGGTCCTCTGCTAGCTGGGAATCATCTGCCCTAATTCAGGTGTCCAAAAGTAAGGGATTAATTTTAAGCTAGTCACTCCAACCTCTCACTATAATAAGTGGAGAGGAACTGAGACCTCCAAGGATTGATTCATCTCTCCTAATATTAGTCAAAACGCCTTCCAGAGTACCTAGACTGTGACGAAATGAGGATAAATACTATGTATAGTGATAATCCAGTGTTTGCTCAGGAAGCTGGGCTCAAGCTAGTTTAAGAAATGGGATTCAGGGCTCCTTAGAAATGAAGACCCAGGTTTCCTTTGGAATGAGAGAGAGGCTTTCTTAATAATCAGGGTCTGGATGAGGGCTGGAGTCCAAAGACAGTAATGTGAGACCCAGTAGTCAAGGCAATGAGGTCCAGACTTGCTTGAAAATTGGACCTAATAAAACTTGAGTCACTTGGCTGGTACGTAATCAGGAACTGGAATGCAGCGTATCTTGAAACTTATTCCAGAATTGCAACCTGAGCTCTGAAACCTAATGTGTCTGGGACTGCAAAGGACTTAGGAGTTTTTTATGGTTTTGAATAGTTCACCTGATTTCAGGCTTTACAGCCCAGTTTTTCACTTAATCCTGTCCTGAAGTGGCTTCTTCAGACACAGCTGACATTTGGAAGGATTTTAACTTGCTGCTTTGCAGACTGTTTCTTGGGTTTTTTTGTTTTCGGAGAGGTTTCCTCGTTATAGTATTTAGCATTTAAATGGAAAACGGAAGGGGGAGAAAAAGCAGCATTTTGGTATCTCACAAACCAGATGCCTGAAACAAATCATTGCTTCATGGCCAGCTATTAGTAAGCAGGGCTGGATAAAGAGATGGTGCAAAACTTCTAAGTCCCTTGGCTGCTCAGAACATGTTTCTGAGGAGCTTCGCAGCCTTTGCTGAGACCCACAGAGATGGGATAAAGTTTTGGAATCCTGAGAGCAGCAGGAGACATAGAAATGAGGAGGGATGGAAGACGTAGGCTCACAGCTCCACCAGAACAGGCAGTTTTGACCGAGGTGCTGTACTTGCAGAGGAGCAGAGGGGTGCCAGGCACCAGCATTTGCCATATCAGAAAAAGAGGTATATGTCAAAACCAAAAGGGCGGGTGAGTCGCGTCTGCCTTGGGACCTGTTCTATATCTGCTGTCATCTGATGCGTTCTTTAATGACGTGGATAGCAGAATAGAGACTAGGCTTCTGAAGATTGTGAGCTATATGATGATGGGAAGAGATCCAAATATGCCCGAGAACATAGTCTGCGTGCAAGGTGAACATGACAAATTGGAGGATCAAGCTAAAAAACTAGGATATGATTGAATAAGGACAAGCGTCAAGCCTGCACCTAGGAAGGGTAATCCATAACTGTGGGATGGAGAACAGCTGGCTTAGCAGATGTTGTGCAGGAAAGGATGGGGAATTTGTAGCTGATGTAAAGCCACTCATGATTCAGCAATGCCAGGCATAGAAAAAGAGCAAATGTATGGGGAAGTGTAACAATATCAACCACAAGGCACATGGGTGATCCTTCCACCGCTAAGCCACGTGTTCATCTGGTTTTTAACGCTGCACTTTAAGAAAACTGTGGATCAGCGGGAGGGCATTCAGAGGACAGCAATAGATACTATCAGCAATCCTCAAAACATGGCATAAAGGTAAAATGAATACATAGGAACTGTTTAGCCTGAAAAAGAGATGGCAAGATAACAGTCTTCAAGTATGAAAAAGGCAAAGAATAAGAGAAAGATTTATTCTTCATGCCCCTAGTGAACAAGTGAAGAAGAAATGGGCTTAAATTGCAGCAGGAAAGATTCAGCTTAGACATTAGAAAGACTGTCTTTAAAGCTGGTATTGTGAAGTGCTGGAGTTGATTGCCCAGGGAAGGTGCAAAGCTTCCACTGCTGAAAGGCTTCAGGAGGTTACACAAACATCTGTCAGGAGTGGTTTAGGCAGCATTTTCTGGCTTGAGGCAGAGGAAAGACCCACTGACCTCCTGAGATCCTTTCCTGCCCCTTTTTTTTCTTGCAGTTTTAAGTTTCTGATATTTCCCAGCTCAGTAGGACTCTTGGACAAAGCACTGCTGTCAGAAAATAAGCTCTTCTCCCCTGTTTATCAGAGTGAGCGAGAAACTACGGTACTATCAGAATTTGAAATGTAATTTTACTCAGCAGTCAGCGCCTAAAACATCTGAGGCTTAAATATGGGTTCAAACCTAGTCATTTTGGTTTTCAAAATTGCCATAAATGCAGATGTCCGTGTGTTGCAAACTGCCCAGTAGAGAGTAACAGGCTTTGTTTAATTTGTGTGCTGGGACGCACAGTTCACACTACACGGTACAGTTCAGTTTAAACACACAGAAATAGAGGTTACCCGCTTCTAATCTGAGCAAAGAGTGGAGCTGTACCTTGCTACGGTACTACTCAGCTCTTCGTGGTCATGAAAAGGATTTTTATTTTGATTTTGAGATTTTTTTACATCTCTGTTTAACATACAGAGAGCTTCATTCTCTAATTCCTAACTCAGATACAAACCATTGAAAAAAATGTGGCCAAAGGTAGGAGCTCTCACAGCTTCAAAAGTATTCCCAGTCTGACCTGGAAGGTCTATGACATTCCGGGTGGTATAGGGCTCTCTCCCAAATGTTCTCACCCCCTGCTATGGAAACATAAAGAATGGAGAGCTGAGAGCTGTTCAGCGGATCCAGAGAAGATGTGAATCTGCTCCAGATCTTGGTCATTAGACCCCAACGTCTACAGCAAACTATATGAATACCTATTTTTAACTTAGATGGTGCAGCTGTCACTTTGTATGTTAGAAATGTCAATAAAACTCATCCCAACAGCACTGGATGAATTCTGTAGAAATACTTGGGATTTAAGATTTGAGATCCATGGGAAGATCAGTTTCCATGGGAAACTGATATTTCTGATCTTTTTTCTGGCCATCAAAACAACCTAAAAATAATAGAAATGTGATTACAAACACAATAAAAAGCTCAAACTGGAAGATTTCAAAAGTAATGAAAATTCTGACCCTATTCTTTTGAAGTTGTTGAAGCTGCTCACTGCACTCCTGTTGAGTCATTTTGTTTTGATGAAGTCAGACCCCTTCTCGTTGAGCCTGTAACAGAAAGCTTCACATCTGAAATTCTACGTGTTTCCAACAATAAAGGGATCCTAGACAATAAAAGTTTAAAAGGAAACTAAAAGAAAAACAGAAAGTTGTAATGAGCCATTCTTGTCTTGTCAAAGTACTTTGACATCTTTGAAACAAAATGAGAAAATGGAAACAAATGGTTCCAAAATTCTGTGCATCAGAAATGTAACTGCGATTGATGCGTCCCCGTGAAATGTTTAAATTGTGGCAAAACTGTGTTTTCTGGTTAAAACTCTTCTGTCAAACCTCTTTAGACCAACACAAACACTGAGTTGTAATGACAAGCTGGCCCTTGAGGGCTGACACGACTCTGGAGCAACTGGAGGAATGATACACCCTGTCTTGGCTCTTATGCAGGAGAGACCCAGGTACAGGAGATAACGTGGGCCAGCAGAAGTCAATGGCAGAGCTGGGAGACAAGAAAGGAAAGGTCAGCAGTACCAAGCATCGTAAAGGGACCAGGCTGGGCAAAAATCCTTGATCTCCACCATCTTCTCAGCATGGCAGAGGAGGTTCTTGGAGTGATGCACACCCAGGAGCATCCCGCTGCCACCAATGCGGCTGCTTCCCACGCTGGGTGGGAATTATCACTCAAAAATCTCCTAGGAAGGCATTTTTGTCTGTGGATTGGAAGATTGAGCTAAATGCTTGAAGCTATTAGGAGACAATTAAAGCTAATGTTGCAGCCAGCAGCAAAATCCCGGTTAGTCATTTTACTCAATTTAAATCTTTGAAAATTTTCACAGTTCTAATCAAGGAATAAGAAGGAAAATACATATAGATGTGTGTGTGTATATATATATATATCAGAGCATTAACTTTCATTGTCAAATCAAGTCAAAAATTGCTGAATGAGGTAAATATGAGGAGAAACGTAATAGACTATTACCACAATACGGCTTATGGCTTTCTTTTTCAAATGATATTCACACAACCCTTGCCACCACATAAACGCACTTTGGGATATTTAAGGGAAGAAAATAATAATGTTTGAGATGGATAAAATAATCACGTAGAAGGCATAAAAGTCTGCAAAGAAGCAGGTTTAGGGGGCTGGGTTTTAGGCTGGGCATTAGTTGGAGGATTAGTTTGTCGGAGGTCCTTTCTTTTTCTGGAGACAAAATAGAAGAGTATTGCATTAGTCTCAAGAAAGAGAGAGACTAGAATAATAAAAGGTAAATGTAAAAATGGGTAGATACATGGATAGATAGGTAAAAAGGAGAACACGTGAGTTGTATGTAAGGAAGATAAAAGGTGGTTAAAGGAATACTGAAGAAAGAGAAATGCAGACTAGTGCACATGAGAGCTGTTTCTTTAGATGAGCGGTTAGATGGATAAAGTAAAGACAATGTGAAAAAAAGCAAAGATATATTCCACAAGAAGCTGACAGATAGGTAGGCAGCCGCAGAATAATATGCTGCATAGTTCAAAGTCTTCTTTTTCGTGTAAGCTGTCAAAGAAACAACCTCACTGCCTGTTCCCAGTGGTTTGGGTTGTGGAGAGCATTATATTTGCTCATGAGGTGACATGCTGAGGCACAGCCCTGTTTTTCCAGTATTTTGGCTCTCTACTTTGGCATGACGTTGCCACCAGGAGGGAGATGTCCATGTGGAGGTCTGGCCAGAAAAAGGAAGGCCATGGTAAGACAACCAAGCAAACAAACCCCGTATTTGGACACTCATTGTCTGAAGAAGAATGAGGAGGGTTTGCTGCCTGCGGTCTCCTGGGAGCCTTCTTTGAAGCAAATCAAACCTACAGAATTAACTGATGTTTTCTAGGAGACAAAATATTGTCAAACTTGGCTCCTTTTCCTGAATAAGGCAATTCTGTTCTGGATAGCCTTGAGCAAGATACTTTACTGGATTCTTCATAGAGATAGTTCTTACCATGCATATGTACAGCACCAAGCACACTGGAGTCCCACTGTTTTCTGGTGACTCAAAATGACAAGCTGCCTTGTCATTGGTCATAGTTTCTTGCACAGGAGGTTATTTCTGCCAGAAGGGAAGGCAGTGCAGCCTAGCAAGAGCACTCATATGTTATACTATCTTCTCCAGCACTTCCCAGGTGTCAGAGCACAGAAAGCAAGAGAGGAAAGGTGGGGCAGTGCCCTCCAGCTGTTCGTGCTGCATCATGAGCCAGCGAGACCTTGACGGGCTCCTGGAGCAGTGAATCAACACTGTCCACCTGACCCCTCCTTCCCCATCACTGAAATTCCTGGTGATAGCTTTGTCTTTGCAGAGAAGAACCAGGGAAGAGAGCAGCCTGTGCCTGCTTGACAAGCCAATGTGCCTGGCTCTCAAGATGCACGCCAGGCATTTTAGCATGAAATTACAGCTCAAGGCAGCAAAGAGTTTTCAGTGCTGAATGTCATTCCCAGAGTTGGCTGCTCCAAGAACTTGAATGTGGGCAGCAAAATATCCTTCCTGTTCAACACATTGCCCAAATGCTCCAGGCTTTGGCTTGGGCCAGGTTTACCATCAGCACATCACGCCTTGATTAAACTTTAGAAGCCTCTGCATAGGTTGAAGGTCACAATCAGAGAGCTACAGCGAGCAGCAGTGTCAGGGTCAGTGATTTTGTGAGACATAGGGCAGCAGGCTGGAAACCACATGAATGAGCTATTTGATCATTTCTTCAGAAAACACCACCTATGCCCAGAATAAACAGGCATGAGCATCAGAGGCCATCCCACATTAGAGACAGGGCACCAGAAGCTTGCTGGCAAGTCTCCAGTCTTCGTGGGAGAGATGCAGTCCTTAGCAGCTCTCCTAAGGAGCTGTGGGAGATGCAGTTTCATTGTATCAGCACATTTCAAAATGTCAGTGGCAATTGGAATCAAATGCTCCAGTGCTGTAACAGGCACAGTAGTAGTATAATAATAACAGTAATATTATTATGGAGTTAAGTGCCTACATTAAGACACTGCACTCATAGGGCACACCTGCTTGAGAAGCTTGTGTTGCTGCTTGCTGAGTGCCTTTCTTTGAGACGTTAATGCTGATGTACTGTGCATGGGAGGGAGGTGTGGACAATGCTGTGGAAGTGCTAAGTGTCGTTCTGTTTGTTTCCTATCACCATCCAGCGCAATTAATTTGCCTTCTCTAGCCTGACCTTTCCTTCCCTGCCACCACCAGCTTTTCAGGGAGTTTATTTCTCAGCCTCTGTGAACGTACTCCCTGCCCCATGGAGATGGTTCCCCATAGCTCTGGGTAAAGTAGCTTGTCCCTTCTGCATCATCCTCCACAATCCTCTGAAATTCACTGGAATAGGACATCTGTGGCCAAAATGCATCACCCTTCCTCCCTCTTTGTACCCACTTCCAGGAAAGGAGCAGCAAAATGTCCCACAGACGGTGCTTTCTTGTCATAGCCCAACTCAGCCCGCGGCTGGTGAGAGGTAGAAAAGAAAAACCATTTGACTTTCTTTGTAAAGCAGGTTGGGGTCATCTCGTTTATGAAAAATGCTTGGGGAGAGGAACGCAAAAAGTATTTCTGTTTTAACGCTCCCAATAGCTCCCAGGTGTTTTGGCAAAGCAACAGAGGTAGAGCTAAAGAAACAAAAGCAACAAAATCTAAACAGAAAAAAGTGACTAGCAGAAGGTGCAAAGAGATTGTAGCAGTTCTCCCATGTCCTGGTCTGGAAGAAACAGGACAACAGTGGTCCATCCTGCAATCTCTACCTGTCAGACCAGCTCTTCTGTCTTCCCCAGCTGCAGGTGGAACAAGAAAGGAAGGGGTTGAATGTTGGACGAGCAGCAGCAGAGGCATCTTAGCACTGCCGGTGTTGGCATTGGAGCGGAGGCATTGACTGGGTTTAGGGAGGTGGCCTGTACTCAGCACACAACACTTTCTCACCCAGCAAGCTCACAATTCATTTGAGAGGATGCCAAAGGAAAAAAAAAATATTCTTTGGTGTGGATATAATGCCAACAGGGCAGACAGCTTTGAAGGGAACGTACAGGAGAAATGCATATGAATATGTTGCACAGTGTTAAGCTGCAAACCCACACACTTCACCAGATAGAAAAAGGGAGATGGAGCATCCTGCTGACCCGTGATGGAAAGACTGGACTCAAATGTTAACAAGGGGGCTGACTGTTCTGCTATTAGCCAGGCATTTGAAGGGCAGGATGCATCTATCCTGCATCTATTCTCCAGGTCAGCGACCTGCTGTTACATGCAAATGTGCCAAGGAAAAGGTCAGCAAAGGAGTAAGTACCAAAGGGCTGCACGAGAAGGGAGGAGGGATCCAGCTGAATGTCAAGGGCCGAAATGAACCTCGTGTTTTCCAGGCAGAAAGGCTGGCAGCCTGAGAAACTATTCTTATTTACACATACAAGAACCAGTGCCAGACACGTAGATGATGGGATGGCTGGACACAAAGGAGTGAAGTACCGACCAGTGGGTTCTTCAAAGATGGGAATAGCAGAGGCCCATCAATCCAAGTCACCAAGGGAAGGAAAGTTATTGTCTTGCACACGCTCTCGCTCACACACATACAGAGACACTTGCAATTGCTTTGCCAGTTTGGCTCCAGTCTTCCACTGCCTCATAATCCAGCTCCTCGATCATTTCTAAGCAAAGGGCTGTCAGTGCATCCCACCAGCCTGATCAAAGAAATGCTTCAGTCCCAGATAATCCCACCAAACCTTTCTGTTCATGCAATACTAAGATCAGGCTGTCTGTGTTCCCTCTGTAGTCAGTGGAGCAAGAGATGACTTTCTCCAGGGGGTGACTGATCCTTTCCTAACAAAGGTGCTCAAGATATTGTGGCTAAACTACCCTTGGCATGTCTGGATTTCCCTAGAGAGCCTCGCTGGCCAGCTTAGACATGGGCTTGCATTACAGCCATTGATATTGCACTCCAAGTGATGGCAGTACTCCTCGTTCAAGAAAATCTCTTTTTCCTGCTCTTTGCAATTCAGTGTAGCTGCAGGAAAGAGAAGTGTTGCTTTGGGGCTGCTGCACTGGCTGTCTCAGAAACCATGGATTCTCTTGGTAGGTTTTCCATTGTCTTCTCCTCTGTGTCTCTGGACTCTGCCATAACACAGCATGATGGATGTTCCCTTTTTCCCACCCTTCTCTTGTCTCCTCCATTTGGATGACATTAATGTAAGGCTTACTCAGTGTAACCGCAAAGTTATAGGCTCTTCTCTAACATTTTGGATGTCACAGTTTGCTTTGCTAGGATCTGTGATTTTTACAGAAGGTAGCTGTACACGGTCTAGTTACCTGCACCACCATCACTGCTCCAGGCCCAGTGTACTTCTGGGCAGCAAGTCCCACTCATGCAACATTTTTCCCCTGTTCTAAGCAAAAGTGTTATTCCTGTAGGATCAGCATACACATATCCTGAAGGGATATTATCCTCATAAAATAGCTTTTTGATATAAAGTCATGGGAGCAGACTGCCCAAAGTCACCTGGCCAGTGTGGAGAACTCCATTGACATCAGCCAAATCCACAAGCCACCTTATTTTGTTGATCTACGACAACACTTTCACTGCCAGAGACCTGCAAACTCTACCAAAATGGCAAGATCTGAACTAAGAAAAACCCAAAGTGCTACTATCCATGTGATGTCTCCATTACCTTCCACTCACTGAAGGTCTTCTGTACTTGTTCAAGCCTACAGAAGCAACAATGGTCCCTAACACCATGAAGGAACCTGTCCTCGGACAAAACCTCCATTGGCTCAGCAGTTCAGCAAGGTAGCCACGCTCCACTGCCTGGGGAACACGCTGCCATGTAAGACTTGCTGAGCAAGCCCTATAAAAATTAACACATCTTGCCAGGGAGACAGTAGGGCATGATTAATGAACACAGCCAATGAAAGGGGGGAGGGTGGAATCAAGGAAATAGATTTGCTAAATTGACAGCATATAAAATGTTTGTTCCTGCCTGAAACAGCAAGGTTGGCAAACCCTATCATGGGCCAGTAACTTGGGTTAAGTGAGAAGGCCACGGACCCGTAAATTGTACATCATCTATATTCAGATGTACGGGCTTGTAGCCTCTCTGGTCCAGTGAGCCCAGTAATGAAAGACTTTAGAGCTGCCCGAGACATAAGATCGAGTGCCCTGGTTGTTCTAGCTCTGATAAGATTTTAGATGAGGATTAATTTTGTTAATGACATTTTCAGTGCATACCTCTCCTTCTCATTCAAGGATTATTGTGTATGCTTTCTGCAGAAGTGAGAACCCTGAGGGATGTTCAAGAGAGACTTTTATCCCATGAGTAAAAACAGAACAAAGCAAGGGAGTATTTGTTATCAAATCATTTGGCCCAAAGAAAGATATAGCATCATGCAAAACTTGCCCAAAACATTTCTAGTGCTATTTTTATCACATGATTTTTTTGCTAAGAAAAGTTAAAAAGGAGTCTGCTGAGGCACTTACTTTTTCCCTCTGCTGTGTATAGCTCCAGTAGCTAAAAACTATCTATCAAACCTTTTTTCTCCCCGTTTTAGGAACAGACATCTCCTGGGCAGTCAGTGTGAGCAGATCAGTGTTGTTGTTAAGCAGGGGAGCTCGGCTGCTAATTTGTTACTGCAGAGTGCTTCACAATCATGAGGAAAACATTGCCAACCCAAGTCCTCACCACTGCTCACAGCCCCTGCATCGCTCCCCCTTCCTGCCTCCAACGGAGGGGGTCCTTGTGTGATGAAGCCCGTGCTGGGCTGGTGATGGCCCTGACCATGCTGGTGGCTGTGCTGCTTCCTCCTCCCATCCCCAAGCTGGATGCTTGTGCCGCTGTCTAATGTTTTTCTGTGTGTTCTCTGTGGTCCAGAGGCCTGATAATGGTGCTGCTTGCTCACTCCTGAAAGCAGTACCAATTCCCCCAGGGACGAAAAATTCGACAAGTAAAACCCCCCAGATGTTAAAATGTCTTCCACCAAGCAGATCTTTTCTTGACTCCTGGAGAATGGGAATTACTGTCGTTTTCCCTGGCCACATCTCTCCAAGACATCTACCTTCACCTCGTGACCATAGGTTGGGCAGGCATTCACATCCACAGAAAAACATCCCCAGGAAGTCAATACTCGGGGGCTGGAGGACTACCCCCTTGCATCTTTTATTGGCAATGACTTTCCTCATTCATTAAGTCTGACATCTGCTATTGATATCAATTATGATAATTAATGAAATATTTCACTGGCTGTGGCTGGCGATCTGTCAGCAGTTTCACACTGAAGGATGGTTGATGGTGTTAGTGGTAGCACAGAGGAGTTATTTAGGTAGCTCTATCGGATTAGGGGAGCAGTGGGATCAAAAAATCTCATTGCCATTTGTGTTAGGACCCCCTGTGAAGAGGCAGATGGGAAGGAGAAGGAACCTGTAGAGATGTGATGGTCGGGGCACCTGCACTAAGGCAGCAAAGGGAGGAGCTCTAAGAAAGTTATTTAAGGTCTTCCCCCTCCATGTTCTGCCTGTTTATGAAGTGTCTTACAAAAATTGCACAGCCTTAAGTCCTAGGATTTTCAAACGAGGCCGAGTGCTGGGTTTTGATTTCTCCCAGCATTGGGCACCTGGATTGCTCAGGCACCTTTGAAGTTCCCTCGAGGTGTCTGTCTGCATCTTGCTGCACAGAAGTACCCTGACAACCTAGCCTTGCAAAATCAAGACGCACACCTCTTCTCGCAGAGGAGTAAACACTGGACGTGCACAGGAGCCATTCGAGGCTGTCCTATTTTAGGAATTGGCTTAATCGCTAGGTGGGCTAAGGACAGAGAATTGCTTTTCTGCAGTGAAGTATATCTTGAACTCCCTGGGGTGCTTTTGAGAATGCTACACACCATTCCCTGCAGCTCTGCAAATCTCCCAACCCGTTTTTCTGCAGAGAAGCTTCCAGAGGAGACATTGTCCCTTGCCAGCACAACAGTTATTTGTTCCAGGAGCTCAGTAGGCAGCCAGGCCCCAAGCTGTCCTACTGCTCTTTGTATGGCAAACACAAAGGGCTGGTTTTAAAGTCCTTGCGGAGGAGAAACACATAGTGCAAGACTCCCCTGCATCTCAGTAGAGCCCCCTTGTAAAGAAAACAGATTTCAAAAGCATGCACCGTTCCTCTGGGCTCATCCTGGTTATTCTTGCTCCCTTCCGAAGACAGCCCGCTAAACTGGGTTTGGGGATGTACCTCCCTCTCTGCACTGGGAGAGTGGCCCAGAGTGACCACCTCAGACGGAGACATTTCTGCTGTTGAAACAAACCCCACGCCTGGCGAGAGGTTGTCCCGTGGGACCTGGGTGCGGAGCACTGGGAGCTGTAAGGCACTGCAGGGCTGTGCATGAGCACTGGGAGGACGTGGTTCATTTACTATTGCTCAGATTAGGTGTGCAGACTTAGGTGCAGTGCTTTGGTTCCTCTAAAGATGCTCAGCAGTTTGCTGCTGTATATAAATGAAGAGATTAGGAAGGGGGTCCCGAGACATCGAGGGGTTATGAAGCTCCTTCCATGTCTAGTCAAGGCACTTGTGGGTTCTCAGTTACAGTCTCCTTCTCACCGTATGAATGTCTGACATTTCATAAGCTTCTTTCTCTTGACAGGCTAAGAGAGATAATTCTGAGTAATTTCCCATGAGAAGTGAGGGAGAGTAGGGAGTCACGGGGAGTTCTGGTTATTTGGAAATGTCTTGGAACATCCTAAAAAAAATGTCTGTAATTTCAAGCTTGTAACTCCCTTAAAACTCTCCTGTCCTCATGACTTTACTGTTGTTTTAAAGTTCTTGTGACCTTTATTTTCTCTCTTTAGTTTCCTAAGTAATAAAACTGTAAGGAGCAATATGGGATTTGGGGGGCTTTTTGGTTTTTTTTTACCGCTTGAGACAGAATGGTATTTGAAGTCATAAGGTGAATGAAGCAAGATTTAAGCTGAAGAGACGCTGTAGCAGTCCTGGAGCTGACTGATAGCAAAACAAGCAGTCAGGTATTAGAAGACACAAATCACTCTAAAAGATTAAGTACTGAAAATAATAGCCATGCAAACCTTGAAGGAAGGGATGTCAGAGGCAAAGGTCATTAATTGACTGGTGAGATTTTTGGCTACAAGTTACTGTGGAATTATCTTTCTTTTTTTAAGCAAAGAAAAAATATATCTGGTTCTATTATCAGTGGCAGTGGTGGTGTACGGTGATTGCTGTTCTTGACTGTTTCTAGGTTCAGTGTTAATTCACTATTCCAATGGATCCAAAGTAATTATTCTTCCTTGCAATTTTTCCATTTTATTTTATTTATGCACTTGGCATTTCTATAGTGCTCTTGCTCTCTATCTGAACTTAAAGCAAGATTAAAAACGCTCAGCAATTAAGAACTCCTGGAGACAAATGAAGCATATTTAATCTCACAAACTGCCTGTATGTGCTCATCAGGTGAGGTGGACGAATGGATCAGGTATCTGGGTAGAAGCAGCATCTTTCAATGCCCTGTCAACACACGCAGCAAAACTCTTCACTTTGCCACCCCGCAGGAATAGCAAAGTCCCAGACAACACTAGAAAGCACTCCGGGGGGCAGGGCTGAAAAGAAACTAATGAAAAACTAATTTTTATTGTTATTTTTTAAAGCGTGCCTTGCAGTATGAGGCTTGGGAATGGCTCAGGAGTCACGACGGCACAGATGCTCGAGGAGCCTCTCTGTTCTCACAGCGCTGTGGATCACACTCTCCCTATTTTGCTAAAGAAATATAGGCCAAAATCATGGGACCTTGCAAAGCTTTGTTTAGCCTCTGTCCATCAACATACAGGCATACATCCACGGTATATAAATAAACGCAAACATCTATGTCCTCCAGACACCTCGAAATTCTTCAAATGTCTTCTCGTGATTGTTCCCTTCTTGTGACACATTTCTTTGATTCTGCATCATTTGTCCAAATAGAGATGATCCTTTTGATCCCTTAGCAAGTAATTCTGCCCTACACTACAGTATGGGCTCTGTTTTTCAGAAGAAAAGAGAAATATTAGACCAGCGCCACTGCCCATCTAGGCTAGTACCTTGTGCCATACAGCTAGCATCACCAGAAACTCCAGGTGAAGGCATTCAGGAAAACGATTCTACATTATATGCCAAATACAGTAGTTAAACTGTTTTAAACTTTTAAACTCTTCTGGCTCAACCCTTTTATTCAGAGCTGAAGTGGCATAAATCAGTGCAGTACACTCCAGTTCCAGAGGCTTTCTCTTCACAGTCAAATTGCAGCAAATGGCATGACTTTCTAGGACATTAGCTGCTTTGTAGGGACTCTCCAGAGTAAGGCCAAGTTTTGTGCTTTTACAATAGAGTAAGCAGCAGAAAGTTACTCTAAAACACATCAAAAATAGCCACATGGAAAAGAAGTGCATTATAAGTTCACCCCTTCCCGTTCTCTGCATATCAGCCACCCCAAGGACAAGTGAGCTAGATTTGGGCCGCTCTGCTCCTAAATATGAGTGTTTACACAATGATTTAATGCAGTTTAGCTAATCCACTTTAAATCCCCAACCTTAATTAATTGCAATTATTAACTAGTGGATTAAATTTCTCAGCACCCCCTGTGGAGATGAACCTTACATGAAAGTCTTCCAGCAGTGTCGTGTTTGTTCTGCAAATGACAAACATGAATTTGCCGAGGGGGTTGACCAAAGTAAGTCCTCCCAAACCTACTTCAAATGTTGGTAAGTAAGTAGTGCATACTTTGAGATCTAAACAGCTTCTCAGGCCAGCTCCCGCAATTTGTTGATATTCTGCTCATTGGGACTTCGATCCTCTTTCATTACGCATTAGTGGGTATTACCTGCCCCGCACTCCTCAAACCGCATTTTCTAGTGCTGGTGACAACTGACTTTTTCATCCTCCATATATGCATCTTTGGATTTAATAAGACCTCACATCTCACTCCTGATTACAGTGTGTCATTAGCTGTCATTAGAAGATGAAAAATAATCATTATTTTTCTCAAAAACACAGATGTGAACAATATAATTATAATTTAATCCTCGTTTTTAATTTTGATACCCCTCAAAGCTTAGACATTTGAATTTTAAAAATTACTTTTTGCTTCACTTCTCATTTAGTCCCATACTCTACTGGTAAGGAGAGAGGAAAAAATAGAGAAAGGAAATAGAAACCTCAAAAAGTCTTTGTTTTATTTCATGCAAATCCATTTCAATCTAAATCTATTTTCTTTTTGTTTGTATTGAAACTGAAGCTAACCCAGACACTTTTTTGAAATATTGAAACACATGGATTACTACAAATATTTTTTCTTCTAAAAATGCACATACTGTTTGTAATTCTATTTTTCATTGGTGAATCCTTCAAATCAAAGAAACTTGCCAGCTCCAGAGAGGCAAGTGTATGGTAGTTACATATTCATTTATCATTTCATGCTGTTCAAACATGTGCTAAATACTTTATAGAACAAATAAAAGATAGGCAGAAATGTTTGCCCCAGTGAAAACAGGAAAAACCCAGGGATTTATACCAGAATTTCATTCTGTCCCTGTAACAAAGTATTTCCAAATTAAGGCTCCTATCAGTGTGTACACATTGAATATAAGCCAATTCCCATCAAAGAGAATAAGGTCAAATTGCAGGACTAGGGCCCATGTGCTTGACAGTTATTAGTTCTTAGTCTGAAACATAAAGTATTTTCTATCCTTGCTAATACTGATAAAGTTGGTGATATGTTTGTTCAAATATTCCTGACTGGAAAAAAAAATATTGAGGTTCACTGGAGTGTTTTCCTAAATCAAGTAGAACTAATTGAATTGTTTTGTCTGGGCAATGTGAAAGCATTTTTGAAAAACTAAAAACAAAAAAAGATTTGTTTGTTTTGAATGGGTTAAATGTTCCAGGAATTAATTTATTTTCAATGTATTTAAAAAAAAAAAAAAAGAGGAATAAAAGAAAAGGCAAAAGAAGGGCAACGAAGCTGGTGAAGGGCCTGGAGCACAAGTCTGATGGGGGGCGGCTGAGGGAACTGGGGCTGTTCAGCCTGGAGAAGAGGAGGCTGAGGGGAGACCTCATCGCGCTCTACAACTACCTGGAAGGAGGTTGTAGCGAGGTGGGGGTTGGTCTCTTCTCCCAAGTAACAAGCGACAGGACGAGAGGAAACGGCCTCAAGTTGCACCAGGGGAGGTTTGGACTGGACATTAGGAAAAATTTCTTTACTGAAAGAGTGGTCAGGCCTTGGAACAGGCTGCCCAGGGAAGTGGTGGCGTCACCATCCCTGGAGGTATTTAAAAGACGTGTAGATGAGGCGCTTGGGGACATGGTTTAGTGGGCATGGGGGTGTTGGGTTAACGGTTGGACTTGATGATCTTGAGGTCTTTTCCAACCTTAATGATTCTATGATTCTGTGATTCTAATGTCAATACACAGATTCTCCATGATGATCCAAGTGTAGCAGTTGTAGAATTAAAATAAAAGAAAATGAAGCAAGACTGTCTTCTTCTGTCTTCTTCAGCGGTCTTTGAGGATCATTTCTGGAGAGCATTGCTGGTGTGGTCACAGCAGGGCTGAAGACGCTCCAGTGTGGTTATACTTCAGGTTGGTGATGGCGTAAGAGAGCAGCTTTCTTCTTTCCCACCACAAGGATACAGCGGCAGTCATTACGTTTTTTTTATATCTAGTATTCTTCCCCACTCATCCTTTTTGTTTGAACTTCTGCATGAAAAAATGTAAAACATTTGAAAATGTTGTTAAGGGACGAAAAGAAATCAATGTATGTGGCCTTCACTTGGCAGCCTTCAAAAGTGGTAAAAAGCATCACAACCAGGAGGCCTTTAGTGTGTTTAGCTGTGATTTGTAGCTGATCTCCTCAACTCCCAACTACTCCATGAGTTTCATGCATAATGCAGCAGCAGTTTTGATTGAAGTCAAAAAATCTGCTGACAGAATGTAGTATCAGACATCTGGGGAGATATCTAATTAATTATTATAATTGACATCCACACCAGATGTCTGATATATGATGGTCTCTTTGTTGATAAAAGGTTTCGGTAATTCTGTTTGAACAGCTCTTTCAGAACAATATGTTTTCCATTTAGGTCACAGGGAAAAAAAAAATGATTTATTTTTTTCAGGAAATTGAATTCTGTCGGATAGCAACATTCTTTTGTCTTGCTTTCCAACTTCTAACCAGCCTTGAAAATGCATGGGATGAAGGATGCAATGTAAAAGCATTCATCACAGTGTTGACCACTGATCAAAAGCACTTAGCTGGGAAGTGCAGGATCTGCCATCATCTTTTATTCTCTATAGTCACAAAGAAGAGTAGCTGATCTGACATCTGTAAAAAAATAATAGCAATAAAAAAGTGAAAACCTCAATCAAAGAGCCCCTCTCAAATGGAAAGCCAATATGTTAGGTTACCAAAGAAGATCAACAGCTTTTGAGTTCTTTCAAGTCATTATAATACTTCCAGTGCACCTCGTATTGAGAAGGGACAAAGCATACTGTAAACTGAACCTTTTGGCCCCAAATTCAAACCAACTCTCAGCCCAGAAATTTTTAGTAGTAAGAAATAGCTTACCTAGCTTTTTGCCTTAGTAATCCACATTCTTCTGCATATCTTTGCTTTTCTTTTTGGCTTAGGCCTGCTGAGAAAAGGTCTTCTTATGACGTGCTCACTCTGGATAGAAGCAGGAAGTACAAATCTCTCAGAAAATCCAGTTTTATGAGCTTTCCACACTATCTGATGGATCTCAGAAGTTCCATTTCAGAAAATGAGCACCTTGCCTTAGGACATGGTTATGCCAACCAGATCTCTGAACTCTTTGAGGTTCACCCACTGCTAATGAACATACTTCAGTAACAGAAACTTGCCTTTTGCACATGGTTTCTTCACCATACCAGACAACTGCCTTGATGTCTGGCAGTGCTCGGGAAGCCACCCCATTAAACCAGTAGGGCTCAGATGATGGTCAGTTCATCCTCATGCTTTATGAGCTGGTAGGATCACCTTTAACCATCCCCAGAAGCTGTCTTGGGCTCAGACAAGATGCGACCCTAAAGACAGCAGAGAGGGCTCCTACTTCTTTCCATCACCTGAAACTGCTTCTTTTTCTTACAACCTTATAATAGGTCTATGTGATTTTGGGGTTGGAGAGCCAGAAAAGTTCTGCCTGTGTTTATTCCAGATGTGAGTCAACTCTGAAGCAGAACATGTAGATTGTCAGGCTAACATGGACCTCCACTCAGGCCAATTATCACTACCCAATTTTTAATCCATATTAATGAAAGTTTGGCAATCTGGATGCCTATTTTAGTGTAAAGCCTCTTTAAAGTAAAATAAGGCTGTTACCGTGCCCAATTCTGGGCACACCAGTTACTGACAAAATTTTTCAAACCATCTGGTGGATTTGACCTAAGCTTGGTGTAAGAGTAGAGCATAGTCAGATGAGTGCTTGCAATACATTTGGAGCCGTTTAAGAAGTTACCTGCTCTCAGCTCCAAATTGCAGCTGCCTTAGCTGGGACGTTGTCTCTGACTCATCCCTTCTGGTGCAAAGTATGACAGATTGACTTAAATTGCCTGTTAAAGTTCCCTATCTAGAAGTAACCAAATACACTGCAGATATTTCAAGGTATTTTGATGCCCAAAGAAGCAGATAGGCTCTAGTCATCGTTTCAAAGTCTGGAAGTGCTAATTTGCATCCTAGATACCCAATTTCCTTTCCAGATGTGGCTTGCAGATGCAAGGGTATACAGGCATCTGACCTTACACAGACACCTAAATAAGAAACGATTTTAATGGGGATTCAGGCACTTTGTATAGGGCTTCATTTTCCCTTACTTCAATCACCTGAAATTTAAATGTCTTGTCTTAGCGATTTGTGAAGAGTCCCTTTACAGGTACTGAAGAGAGATTTATAGTTATTATGTTGTATAGTTATATATGATGTCCCGCATTCTTCGTAGGAGTTAAGTGTCTTGATACCTTTGCATGTTTGTCCCTAAGGGTTTGCATCTCTTCTGGAAGTAGGACACAGGCATCTATGTTACCTAAACCTTGTGTATGTATTTTCTGAGGGGGCCAAACTAGACCAAAGCTTAACATGAGAACAAAGCCCTAACATGAAACCAAAGCAAGAATTCACATCCCCCCCAGCACAAAGATACTGAATTTCCAGTTGAAACAGCAGCTTTATGCTGAGTTACTAGCATTGCCTTTTTTGTTTTATGGATACCCTTACTTGCTTAACAGAATAAAAGAAGATAAAATACTTGCATGGAGATGTACTCACTTCTGTTCTGTTGGTAGTGATTTGATACCTTTCACTCCTGTGATGTTAATGTCACTTTTAATATTGCAAATTTGCTAAGATGCCAAGCGAACAGCATTTAAATAATGTCTTTACAGGACCAATGCGTGCATGAGTTGCTGGGCGAGGACGGCTGTGGCTTTTTTACTAGCATCCTTGCAAAGCATGTAGTCTGCAGCCTCTTGCTTTAATTTCTGATATAAATGTAAATGGTAATTTTAACATTTTAGATACTAACTTGATTTCATCTGATTTTGGCAAGACACGTGCCATGTATTTTACAATTTAAAAATCAGGTTTGAAAATGTCAGCTTTCAAGAGCAGGCGGGCTGTGTCATTTACAGCACACCGAAGGCATGCGGCAGATAAGGCAAAGTGGGGCCGAGGAGGCATTTAGAGATTATTTGCATCAGAGAAGGCTGCTGAGAGGGAATGGCTAAACTATAGGGAAACTGGCTGCCTTAATATGAGTTTCTAAATGAAATGGTGTTAAACAGCTACTAGCTGTGTTAAACATCTAATAGCTGGATGCAGCAGCTAGCGTTAAGTCCCACTCCTGTCTCCAGTGTAAGAAGTCCACCCACACTGACAGATAAGCATGGTCTGACCCCATTCTCCATCAAGAATCTCCGCTAACATGCAAGTGAGGAATGGCCTGAGCTCCTGAGCTCTCCCAGGTGTTAAAGGCTCAGCTTGTTCAATGCCAAGTCTTGTTTGTTCAGTTTGGATGGATCAAGCCTGGGAGGGCTGATCCCAACGCAAGCTGCTGGTGGCTGTCTACCACCACAATGGCCAGAAAGCACTTGGAAAATGGGGTTCAGTAAATATCCACCTTCTCTCAAGGATGTCCTTCACCTCCTGTGTAGACACAAATGACCTTCTCAGCCATCTCCAGAACAGGACTTCAGCTCCCTCTGCCTCTTCATCAGTCAGATGTTCCCTCCGTGGCAGTGATTAGCAAACCTGCATCTCACAGCGCAGCCTGTGAAACAACCGAAGACCCTCAGAGAACTGTAAACGGATGACATTTTTCAAGACCTGGAGACAACTGGACGGTGTCTCCATCCCTCCTTGTGCATGTCTCCACCATCCTGCCTGTCCAATCCTCCTTCTCATTTCAGACCGAGGGCTCACATTTCCAGTTGAATTTCCATGGTTATACATGCTACTGGCAGCTGGGCTGAGCCCATCTGCAAGCACACACTCAACCCTTGGTGGACCTCGCACTGCGGCCAGAGCTTCAAAGAGAGCTACGTTGCTCTGCATTTTCTGAGCATTGCCTTAGGAACACAAGCATTTTGTTTCAGGATGGAAAGGACTGTGTCATGGTGAGAGAAAGTCAATTTAAACAGCTCTAACAAACCGGTTTGTTTAGTTGTTCGTGTTTCAAAGGACTGGGAGGGTGTCCCTGAGGCCTGGGTGGGATGGGACTGGGAAGCACAGGTGGGACCAGGGTACCCATCGCCCACCTTTCATGCCCCACTGATGCTGAAGAGGTTACACAGTGAGTACCGAGAAAAGGACAAGCAAAGATTCCAAGGGATGCAAAAAGGAGCAGAGAGCTCTTTTCCGAGCACGAGCGGAAAGTCTCCCTGTCAGACAGTCACTCCTGTGGAGTTTTGGTGTATAGGCTGCTAATTAAGAAACCAGAGGCCTGAAATCACTTGCTTTTATCCTGCAGTTTTTCTCTTGTAAGGATCTCCTGGGGTTCGGTTAGTCAGCACATTGAGGGGATTAGAGAGCCCTGGGAGATACCTTCAGAAATACTAGGGAGCTAATTAAAGCAGGCAAGGGGAGCTGGCCAGAGAAACAGTTTCACAAATACACAGGCATTCAAAGGCAGAGGCAGAAAATGCAAGACAAGGAGAAAGATGGATCTTTAAAGGGAGACAGCAAAAGAGAGACCACCTGCGAGGAATAAGAATTATTAGCAACTTTCTTCTTCACCAGCAGCCATGTTTTCCCTCTAGATTTTGCCCACAGGAACAGCGCTATGGACGTTATGGAAATTTTTCCTAAAACAACAGGAATCATTTGCTCACTTCCAGTCATTAACAGCTCTGTTTCTCACACCCAGCTGCTGCGTGAGCACACAAGGCAGTGGGAGCTGGTAACACCGCCTTTCCTTTTGGTTCCTGAACATTTCTCATTATAAGATCCTGCTTTGCATAATTTGTTAGAGCACCAGAAAATTCGAAATATTTGGGCTCACATTCTCCTTGGTATTTGTTCATTACAGGAAACAAATTGGAGTAAAAGTACAAAGTAACATTGACTATGTCTGAGAAAGGAGTCAGAGGAAAATAAATTGGTTTGCTGCTTTCTAGAAATATCTGCAATGATTCATTGAATAGCTCTTGCTATTTGAGTAAGGAAGCTGAGATTTGGAGGTGAAGTCTCCTTTGTATCAAAGATTTGGCTTTGCCATCCTTTCCGCTTCCAATGAGTTGTAAGCCAAAAAGAAATCCCATTCACGTGGTCATAGTACAGGCTATGTCTGTCGGAGCCTTTCTGTCCTCTCTAGTGATGGGGAGGGCGATGTGGAACCGCCAGCCTTAAATCCAAAGGAGAAAGGGGCTTAGAAGTCCTCAGAGGTTTCTAAGACCTTCTTGAGTTGGCGACAGTCCCATAGGCTGGGCAAGACACCTCCAGACATCCCTTCCCACCGCTGCCTCTAAGATTTTATTCAGTGAATAGCTGAGTCCCACTATTGTCTCTTATCTCCAGGGGCCGGTCTGCCAAAAAGATAAATGGCCTGGCAGTGCTGCTAGCGGCTCTCTTTGCCCAAACACTGAAACATGATGGAACTGCCTGAGGCTTTAAAATTAGTGCTTAAAAAAGGTGATGGGGGGGAGGAATGAATGAACGTCGAGAAATATGGAAAAGCATATTGTTTGTGCGAAGTCAAATGCTTGAAAAAACAGAAGCAGTACCAATGAGGGTGCTATCCTTTTCCTCTCACACTGGAATATTACACCAGCCCACAAGTGGCTCCTGAAGTGGTCTCGAGCCCGGTGCTGACGGTGCTATAGGTGAACCTCAGCTCCGGGGAGCAGATGATTTGGCTCACTCTGCTCACAAAAAAATACAGCCATGACTCAGAAATGCAAGTTAGAGTACTCTCCATGCTGAGAAGGTCCGGGCAGCAGGGATGATGGAGAGCCGGTAGCAGCAGAAGGTCAGTGAAGCAAACGAAATTTGAGAGGGAGGGTTCACTCTGGAGAGGCTGAGAGAAAACAGCAATCATGGCAGTTAGCAAAATAATAAATAAGCCCTCCATTTTTTGTGAGAGAAATGGTCACAGCTGAGCAAATGCCTAGCAATGGGCTGTCTGGTGTGAATGATGGATAGAGAGAAGAACAAGGCCAGATGAGGTTTCGTGAGCAAAGTAAATACATAAAAGCAACCACTTGGCAGGAGAGCTGCAATGAGTGGGATGTTTGGAGGTGGTTCTCTGAACACGTGCCTCTTAGCAGAGAGAGGATCTCTCTGCTCATAACAAGCCCATGGAATTACACAGATTCACAGAGGATGAAACCTTCTGGGTCAACTTTTGTAAATCATTTTGGCCAGAAAATAAAAATAAAAATGGCTTTCACCCTGCCATTTTCAAACTGGAACGTTTTGATAGTTCAAAAAACTACTGTTTTAATTTCAAAATGGACTTAGATGTTTGAAGAATAAAAATAAACACACAATTCAAGCTGAAATGAACAGGTTTTGTTTTGCGCCAGGCAAATGCTGACAGTCAGCTTTAACCTTCGTGAGGCTTGGAGCGTGGCTGAGGGCTGGAGGAGGGGCTGATTCACACACAGGAAACATCTATTTGTAGTAAGACCAAGAATTAACTATCTTTGCCCCCTGAAATTTTGCCACAGAATATTGTGGGTTTCAAAGGCAAGTGGGCAGATGAATCCATGAATGGCTATTAAGTACAAAAACATCAATAGGCAACTGCAAGCTGAAAATGCTTGGGAAAATAACAAAACAAAGTACTCGCCCTCTTCTTATACACATCTCTTGGTGTCCACGTTAACCACTTTGAAGACAGAAACCTGGGTTACCTATACCTTTGGTCTGACCCATAATAGCTGCTCTTGCGTATCATAAACAGAAACCAAAAATGCTCTGGTTTTATTCCTTTATTTCTAAGCCCAAACTGAGTCATGAACTGAGTCATTTCTGCTGCTATTCCAGCTCCTGCCACGATCAGACCTAGTTCCCATTGACCTCGCTCCTTAGCCTCACTGCTCCTTCGAAGTTTCATCTCTTGTAGCAGAACTTATAGAAATAATTCAGTTTTTCTCCAATGCTTCTTTCCTCTTGCTCCACTGCTAGCATGGTGAGTTATAAGCCATCACTGGTAGGACCTGTGACAGGCCCATGGCTCAGCA
>NW_009221226.1:41672-53700 GCF_000690835.1 Fulmarus glacialis | reverse complement strand
ATTTTACTTTTTTTTCCCCGATTCTCTCCTCTGTCCCACTGCAGGGGGGGAAGGCGGGGGGGAGTGAGCGAGCAGCTGTGTGGTGTTTGGCTGCCTGCTGGGTTAAACCACAATACTTCTGCAATATTTCTCCCCAACGATGCTTCTTCAAAATTATATATATCATCTAGACTATGACAGTACTTAGGTGTCCACAAAAACACATGATTACAACATCACTTAGGTGAACTGGAAAAGACATGCAAAGGATCCAGTTAAGTTTATTAAATATTTTAAATTGAATAATTACAGCAGCAGAAATAAGGGGACATCAGTATCACCACCAAAAAGAAAAAAAAAGGAGTCTGCAGCATCCCAACACAGCAGGTACAACTACTGAGCAACCGCATTCTTAGGATCCACTGGCTGAGTCCTAGAGCTTGGGTTGGGGTTGACTCTAAGGACGTAGTAATGTATCCCAACAGCAAGTACCTCCTCATGTGACTTGTTCAAAAAGAGACACAGACTCCTTCAGAGGCAATACTCTGCAGCAGCAGCTGGTAGGTGCTGTTGGCAAAGAATACATTACATTCTGATGCTATTTCAGATGCTTATTTCTTTCTCCAGTGCCTCTTTCCTTATGATTAACAGCTATGCATGTTGTAAAAAACCAGATTGCTTACTGCTTTATCCTTCAACCTAATGCATGATTCAAAATTCCACCTGATGGAGCAGAACTACAAGAAGGGATGTACGCTGTATAAACATTATTTAATTGCAGGGAACAGTAATCTATCCATAAATAAATGTTGGTCAATATCATGAGATGAAAGTCGGTCGCAGTTACTGTTTTGTTTAGCAGCACAATTGCTTTTGTTGCTCTACTTGGATGTTAACATCAAAGTAGAATTTTTTTCCAGCACCTTTTGGGGATCATAACACAAGATATTGAGACTTTTCTAAGAAGTTCTGAAAGTGCTCATCAGTAGGAGTCAAGAACCTTCAGAACTTCACAGAATCAAGTAACATTTACCTTTTATTCTTGCTTCATTAAAATAAATGTATCACATATTTAGACACACAATAAATCCAAAGGAAGAGGCATCTATCTGTCTTGAAAGCAATAAAAATCATGACCAAAGCAGAACATAAAACATACTATTTGCATATAATTACACTATCAGATTTTAAATAATACTAAACTCAGACTCTGAAAGTATACTGAAAGTATTCAGGCTACCCTAAACAATGTAAAATTCAGCTGTAATTGAGATATTTCATTTAAGTATGAGCAAAAGCATTCTTTAAGAAAGATTTGCTTACATATTTCTCCCCAAAATACTAAAAACTATTCAGTTTGTTATCAGTAGTAGTTTTTTTTTTTCCATGGTCCTATTTGCATAGGCATTAGTTTTAGGATCAACAACAAACATAACTCTATCTTTACAAACATTGATACATTAGAACAGCAAAACCGTTGCTTGTATAAATGACATACCACTTCATCTTCAAATCCTCCAGCTAATACAAGTGAATAAGCTCCATCATTACTGCGTCCATGGATTCCACCCACGTGTGGTCTGTGAACACCTGCTTCACTCACCTGGCAACACAAAAAAGCCAGTTTCTAGCATTTTTTTCAAACAACCAGCCATCTACAATCACTTTTAACAATCAACTTTCTGCTTAAAATATTGTACAGGGGTGTCTGTGTAAATAGTTAATGTACGACTGCCATTAAAGGTGAGAATTCCACTTGTTTTTAAGGAAGAAAAGCCAAAAGTAAGGACACCCAAAAAATGGGAGGACAATGTAGGACAGTGGTGACACTGGAAGATATAAAGGTACGCTTTCTTCTTTGGGAAAAATCTCCACGATTCTTTCCATAAGCAGTATTTAAGACTGTACTCAGTGCTATACTCCACTTGCACAGTCATTTAGAACAATCCAAAGCAGACGGAGATCTGCCGGTTTGGTAACATTTTAAAATCCTTAACTAAGCAAGATCACAGTGACCCGTGTAAAGATCATTATGTCAGGTACTATTAAGGTAACACACTATAAATGTGACCAACTCAGAGGAATATTATCACACTGCCTAAGGAAAC
Source organism: Fulmarus glacialis (assembly GCF_000690835.1). NCBI lineage: Eukaryota > Metazoa > Chordata > Aves > Procellariiformes > Procellariidae > Fulmarus > Fulmarus glacialis. The sequence continues at coordinate 51,613 of NW_009221226.1, read as the reverse complement.
AGAAGAAGCCACTGCAACAACATATGGATCATAAGCTAGTTCTCCAACCAGGGTAACTCTCTGGTAATGAATGTGCAACTAAGCTGCAACTAGACCAGCTGAGAGCTGCAGCTCTAGCATACACTGGCAACATTATTAAAGTCTGCTGGAACATCTCTCCTGAACTCCTTTTCCCAACCTATACTTTTAAGCAACTTCCATGAAAGTTTACATTCTTCTGCTATCGCCTTGTACTTTCATAATACATCAGACGAAAGGTCCAGCTGGACAAAAATGCTGTCTCTAACAACAGACAAGAGCTGTGCACAGTATGAAAACTATGCAAGGACACAATGATACTTCCTTGCACAATTTCTCAGCATCCAGCTGTCTGTGGCTCAGACTTCCTAAACTACTTAAAACTTTTGGATCCATAGTATACAAGAGAGAAAATTGTTCACAGTAGTACCGCTTCTCATATGGACTAATATTACTTTTGTTCATTTTGAAGTAGGCAGCTGACTTTTTTTTTTTAATGACCCCTTTTTGCATTACAAAAGTATGTATATCAGTCCCTAATCATTTTTTTCATACTGTACCTCATTTTGTAGCCATCTAAACTACACCATGTTTTCGACATTCTTCCAGAATGAAAAGTCTTTCAAGTTGAATGAAAACCATTCCATTCCTTTAATCATCCTGACTGTTGTTCATTTTATTTTCCTGACCCTTCCTTTCACAATAGTTTAACACTTGATTTATTTTTTGATCACTGTTGGGTATTAAGATGGCATATTTTCAAGATCAGCTTTTAGAAGATCTCTCTCCTAAATAATAAGAATAATAAGTAGCTGAAAGCCCATTACAAATTATGTAGTTAGAACTGTTCCCCACCCCACGTTTACTATCCACAACAACTTAGCACTCTCACCTAACTTTATCAGCTATTTGCCAATTTTTCCAGACCATTTATGAGTATGCTGAATAAAAAGGCCCCACTATTGCGCTCCTCTTCCCTGCAGTATCAAACATCCTTTCATTCATTCCTCCCTCCCTTCTTTCATTTCCAGGTTTTATCAATTAAATTTAGGTTTCTGGTAGGTGATTCACCCCAAAGATGAACTCTGGTAAGTAATTCATGCCAAAGATGCTCTTCAGATGCTCTCTCCAGAAGCAATACTTAGTCAATTTCCTTCTAGGGAAAAGAGAGTTTGTGTCATAAAAAACTACGCAAATCAGAAATAAAGAAACTACAGTCTCTAAGTTCTCATAGATTTGCCGAGACAAACTCATTTCTCATACAAAAGACCAGTCATATGAGAAACAAAAGTATAACTTAACTTTCTATGTAGAAAACATTTCAATCCGTTTTAAAAAAAAAAAAAAGGTCGAAGTATTTCATTTGTACCCAAAATTAAATAATTATGTAGAAATGGTAATTGCCTTTTGATGTCTAGTCCACACATATATATATATAAATATTAGAATTCTCTGCTTAATTTTCTGACAAAAGCAGTGCTCTAATTCTGTTCCTTTTTCCTTCTAGCACTAGAAAGATCTGAAAACTATTAGCCTTTGTGTTACAAATGGAATTCCTAACAAAAAGGTGAACTAATAATTTCAATTATTGTTGTTCAGTGAAAATAAAACTTGTTTTTGAGAATCTGAGTTTGCATAAGTGACTTTAGAAACTCCTCTTACTTATGAAACTTTACTTAATCTGGAAGCCAACAAAAAGCTAACTATTTATTTTAATTCCTTTCGCAAAAAAATTCTTCAAACACAGGACAGGTCAACGAAATATTCCAAAGAATCAAAACTGAATTTTCCTCTTAAGCAAGTCATTTTGTATAAAATCGCTGGTATGATGAACAGCATAATTTTATATTACAAATTTAATTTGCTTCATCTAAGGCTTGTACTGATTGTAGTGTTGACGATGGACATCGAAGTGAGAAAGGATCAAAAGAACTAGTTCAGGTTTCAACTGCTTCACTGTGATTTCTACCAAGAAGGGAAACTGAAAACTGTTGCTGAGGGGAAAGCATCTGCTGCTAACCATATCAGCCTTAAAACTTGCATGGCCTTCCAAATCCAGAATCCTTCACACAGTACTGGAAGACACCACCATCAGAGGAAAATTGCCTGCTAAGTGTTCTCTTCTACCAACTGAATAATAAAACATCTGTTTTCTTCTCATGAGAAAGCAGGTAAGGAAAAGTTCAGAAAACAAATCAGAGGAGGCTTTTGATTCTTGGCTTGCCCCTCAAGCAGTTTAAAAAGACTTGTTTCTATTCTTTCAAATATGATGGAAATCATTCAATTACAATCCTTTACACATGCAAGAGACAAAGAAGTCACTGATTTTGAGAACAAAGAAGTATTTCCCCAACTAAAAACAACAATTAAAAAAACAAAGATAAAACAAAAATCAGTGTAGCAGATAAGGCTGGGGGAAAAGGAAGTAAGTTTGCAGTTTGCTGGACACTTCGAAACCACAAAAAATCAGTACTGGCACAAAAGGAAGCTGTCCCATCCTCCCTGCTTTGTTTTCTCCTGCCCCTCTGAGTATTTGCACTGTGCTTATATAACCAAAATGGGAGATGGACTGGGAAGATTAACTCCCCTCCTACCCCAGATAAGATTATTTTTCTGCCAGTTTTTCTACAAATCTAGTTTACCATACAGCCTAAGAAATACTTGCAACAGAAAATGAGACAGTGCAAGAAACAGCAAAGGCTGAATGGACAGCTAATTTCAGTAGCAGTAGAGGCTTACACTGGTTTAAGCTGTTCATCAGCCTAAAAGAAGATTTGCACATCCATTACATATGACCAAAAAAACCAATAGGGAGTCAATTTACAGTGATACCATCTAATGTTTTCAAAGTCTACAGTCTACATCTCCGAAGTGGGATAATCAGTTCACGCGAAGTACACTTCAGAAAATACTTGACTCTATTCACTAAGAATCCCACTCAGAATTTTAACGTGAAATTTGTTTATCCTAGTGACAACAGACTTATTAAGTTGTATTGTAAAATCAGTATACTTTAACCTTCACTACTATCGGCATCACTTCCAGTATTAGAATCATAATGTACTTGCTTTGTTTAGTCCTGGTGAAAATGGCCATTGTCAATTTAAATTTATTTTAATGCCCAACCATTCATTATTATTCTTACTTACTTCAATTACAGCTAATACTGAAACAACATACCTGAACTCTGAATTTCCAGGTTGTCCCAACAGGAACACCAGGTATAGGTCCATAATGATTTGAAGGAACAATAGTGCATTCCTTAGTGCGACCAACACAGGCCATGCCCTAAAAATACATAAGACAAAATGAATTAGTATTATAACACTGAAGACTATTTGCAAATTCAATGCAGATATCACGAAATTTGATCATTATAACAAACACATACTTTAAAATATGTTAACAATTGTTAAGAGAAATGTTAATTAAGTAATATGTGTTTATGGGTTTGGGGGAGGGATCGGGGGTTGGATTTTTTTGTTTTTACCTCTAGTCACCTTAATAATTCTTCCACTGCTTTAATTGCCAGTAGATATTGGGCAGGATTAAACATTTGTTTTATTGTCTGTGCAACCCAGTACTGAATTTTGTGTAGTGCATATATAAATAGAATTATAAATGTAGCACATACATGAACAATCAGAGTAACAGCTATTTCTAAAATACACTCTACCTTGCCCCAGTCTCTCTGGCTTTCAGTACTGGCAGATGGCATCTTTGCTTTCTTTTTACTCTGTTTGAGCTTTTCTCCAGCCTTTACAACTTCATTAGAATCATTTTTGCAGGAAGGACAATACCTAAAAAAAGGTTTTAGTAAATTCTCAATTACTTCATAATAATGGCAATACACTTCTTGTAGCCAAAATAGTGTCAATTTGTTTATATTTGACTAAATATTTCAAGCTAGCAAACATATACCGGTCTTAAGCACCTGAAGCCTATGGCTTAAAAAATGAACCCAACATGAACAAATATTGTCAACTTTTAAAAAAGGGCATTTCAATATCTTTGAAGGTAGAGTGCTAGAGGCAAAACATTTAACTATTCTTTCTCACATGGTATGTGAGAAGTCTCCATGTTTCCTGTATTCTCTTTTCATTTTGTCCTCTTTAATTTAGATCATGTAAAGGAGAAGGCAGGTGAGATTACAGTACGCTGCTAACCAGTACTCCTGGTTTGTTTCTACATCCTGCCCACTCAACTCTTATTTTTTGCTTCTAGTACAATAAATTTCACTGCAGACAGCTGAATGTCAAACAGAGCCAAGCTGCCATGTAATGTGTGTAGACACACACACACATACGCATGCACACACACACTCACTCCACAGCACTGAAGCCACTTGGAATACAGATAATCGCTGAGACTCATTCCAGCTAACACAAAGCCATCCTTGTAGGAAAGCAGGAGTAGGAGTGTGCAGTGACTACAGCAGAGAGAGAAAGGGAGTACGCTGGTCCTTTTGGTGCTTCCGGTAACATTTTTATAATGCCAATGGAAAGGCAATTGTCCATGTTTCTGGCTCCCATGGGCTGGTTTTGGTCCATATGCCACTAGTGGAGGAAGCCTGATCTACGCTACCATTGACAACCCAGTTTAGATAACTACCGCTAGTACTATTACTACTACTGTTTTGGATTTATTAATTAACTTTTGTATGTGGATATGAATAGAAGAATTAATGATTGATGTCCACAGACACAGATTTCACCACGTCAATAAAAGTGTTGAACCATTAAGACAATGAAGCTATGTAGGTAAAAAGAAATAAAAAATATTTTGATGCTGAAATTGTCTAACACTAAGATTTTGAATGATATTACAGTTGTTTAAAAAAAAAAGTATGCAATGACCAATTAAACGAAGGAATGCGACATAATGCAAATTCACAAGGTGAATTAACTATGGCATTCCCTGCTTCTTGATAGGGTAACCACAGTACCTTAATATTTTTTAAACTGTGTTTTGTATGGAATATTAAACACTGTTTCGCATATAGAGTGATGTAATCTCCGGAAGAGAAATTTATCATCCTTTCCCAAACTGCAGGCTTAGCCCCTGAACAGAATTTGCCAAATTTTACACTATAAAATATTAAATGGAAATTTTTCCACTTCTAATCCAAACAAAATCTGTCAAGAAGTTAAGGATCAGACAGCCATGACTCTTTGCTAATATGCAAAAAGAAGGGAGAACACAGACCTCCTCTTTGGTAGGAGACACTGCTTCACCCAGTGCAACCGCACTCCTTCTACATACATCCAAGCACTAAGACTGCACAGGGCTGGCATCACTAAGTATCCCAAAATTAACTGTCACAAGCCAGCTCCACAACAGTACCTCTCCCACCCAGCGACTTCATCCACAGATGCAGCTATCTACTTAAATGAATAAATCTTAAGACTCATATCGTCACACAGCAAACAAAAACAAGTTAAAAAGCTTGACAGCCATTTTTCAAGACATTTTAATTGTATGAATTAAACTTCTACTACTTGTGGAAATTCTCAATTTTTTTGCCAGAAATTTAAGCGGAAGGGTCTAAAAGTGCACTTAACGTATGACTTGAGGGACTCTAAAGACCATGTTGTCAGCCAATTTAATTCTTATGTGGTTGTCTACAGAGCAATGAATCCTCTGTATGGAGGAAAACAGTCCTGGGGACCTATGCAGTGCAGTTAAGTGATATTAATGTAAGAGGGTAGGGAGATTTGAGCACTACTGGCTACACTTTGAAAAAAATTCTGAAAACTTTCTCTGTAGCCCTCTGAAATAGAAGTAGGGTAATTCATAAGAATGTTTCATAAGAAGCTTTTGAAAAAGAATGAGTGCCAGTGAAGACCAGAACACTAATACCTAATCTGAAAAATACTATGAAGCACCCAGCAGGCCAAGATAATCTTAGCACGCTAGCTAAACCAAAGAGACACTGATGGCTGGTGAGATTTCAGCATCAGTATCCTCACATGCCTATCAAACGTGCCTATTCTGTGTATTTGAGGGTGTAGAAGAAACTAGAGAGAATTAATTGTTTTCAGGGTAGAACAAAGGATTTGGGCGTTCTGTGGGAGGGAGTCACTGACTTGAAGCATATATATTTCCTTTATGCTGTGATTAGTATTGGAAAATAGGTGGACTTTACTGTTGCTGGAGTACTGGATTAGAGCTCGTTCTAAGAGTAAGGGGCAGCTAAAGAATAGATGGACCCAACACATGTGTACTTCCATACAGATGGTCTCATTGAATATTCTGAACGAAGGAAGTCAAAAAAGAACTTCTCAGCTGCTATATCCAAAGGTCAGGTGCAATCAGGTAAGAATACCACTTATGGATTGCAGTCAGTAATAAACGACTTGTGTGCTGAGAATGGTTTCCAACACGTGACATCAACTCACTTATGTTGAGAAGTAGTAGGAAGCAAGAAGATGCTATGCACAGAAGAGCAGTCTGCCTTGACAGTAGAAAACTTGGGGATAGTTCAGACTAACATGCTGTGAAATAAACACTGCTGAATAAACACCGTAACCATTTTGCATGTGCAAGAAGTGGAAGGCACATAGACAATATCCAAATAAATGGTATTTTTAGTTCCAATGACCCATACGTATTTCTAGTAGGTACTGAAAATATTTTTTAGACAGTGTTTCAAGCCAGCAGTTCCTCCAAAAACATTGAATACAACTCTTCCCAGTGCAGAAGTTTCATGGGAAAAAGATCAACTTCCAACAACAGTATCCCTGTGGCCAAATGTACACACTGAGAAACACCTATCAGTGTTAACGGTCTCAATCACTAAATCACACACTGGCATAAACACAGAAGGAGTTCAGAAAAAAACGCAATGCCCCAGAAAACACGCAGACCGTTAGACACTGACCAATAAACAAACCTACTATGGCATCCACTATCGTTTAGGAGATTGAATTATTTATTTCCAGAGAATGTTAAAACTTCCAAAGGACTTTATATAGATTTTTACATAAAATTTACTCACAAGGTCCAAAGAGATTCCATAAAATGTACCCATAGACATCTTAGACATTTCTTGATGTCTATGTAATGAGAAACTTTATTAGAATAAAGTTCTATTTATTTCTCATTTATAAAGGATAAGTATCTCATGTAAGTCATAGGCAGGAGATAAATACAAACACTGTAAATTGTAGATAGCTAATAAAGTAAAAAAATGGTACAGAGCCCAAGATAACTTAATGGGCTGCTAATGGGTCCATGCAGATTCTCTTCAAAATACAATTATCTTGATTTAACAATGCCAGTTAGCTTGATTTTCCTACTGGCAGAACCAGGGACAGTAGAAATGAAGAGTAGCAAGGTGGTGGTCCTCCCACAGCAGGAGAAATGAATGGAGTAGAGGCAACGAGAAGATACAGGAAGGGCACAGGGGCAGCAACAGGGACAGCAACAGGGACAGAGGATGAAGGGGAAGAGAAGGGTGAGCGTAAGAGAATTGTTCAAGCAGTGAAGCTTGAACAAAATTAAAAGGCTGGGGAACAACCACTGTTGATATACACAATCAGATCAGATAATGTCACAGAAGATCATAATGATCATAATGAATAAAATGAACATACCAGTTTTGAAACTCCATAATGGTCACTAAAGCTTACTATTAATCCTTTGTGAATGATTTAAAAGAATTACCTTGTCAGAAAACATAAGGTTTGTATTAAGTAGATGGATGAAAACCACAGCAGAATTTTAAAAATTCTTCAGTACGGACTCTCACGAGGTGCAAATAACAAAAAGATACCATGTATAGAATGGCAATATAGATAAGTAAATCATCCTTGTATATATTTACCAGTCCTCATCTTCTGGTATCTTGCTTAAGGGAGGGTTCAGGCAGTATATATGATAGGCCATATTACATTCATCACACAGGAGTTGCATGTGAGCATCCTGTTTTCCACCACACAAATAACACGAACAAAAACGGCACTCCTTATCTGGATCAGCCCTACAGTGCTTGCATTCAGGGCCACTTTTTCCTGTCAAAAACAAAGCAAAAGTCAAATGCCATGTATCTTAGAAAAGTGCATTACTGTACCTACAGGAAAAAATTATTTCTGCACATGAACACTGCCCTCTTGAATATGCTTTTTTCTTACAACAAGGTATTTGACTATCTAGGCTAATGGGATTTCTTCTGCTGTATAAATAAGCAGTAAAGAAAATGACTCATCAGCAGCTTCTCTTATTTTCTCCTCTCCCGTTCCCAACATGCCACCTGCACACTCTCCCTACAGATGGAGCCTTGCACAATCTCTAGTTGGAGTCTTCTTAAATATAGCCATGAAGAAATTCCAATTACGTAGCTGGTAACAGTCAAATAAAGATGAAACTACAATTTGGAACAGCTCTCCTCCCCTTAAATTAAATTTACAGTTGGATAGAAAAATCAGTAGTCTGAGACCACAGACAACCCCAAATCACCAGTTGTTTCACAGCAGCAGTATAGTTTACACACAACAAAACACTAACTTTCTGTTTCAGCTCACTTGGAAATTTGGACCTATGAATGCCACTATGAAACAAAACCATTGGCATCTGTTCTTCAATTAAGAAAAAATGCTTTTATACAAGAGAAAAACATTTAGTAGCCTAAACTAGATATGAAAGAGGAGAGGGAAGAAACACTGAATACTTGTAGCAGAATTAACGCTTACAAGAGAAATGTTTGAAACAAGTAGAAGGTCCAGAGAAATGAGAGAAGACTTCAGAAGAGAACTTGATCACAGCCCAAAGAATTCCAACATTAAAAGAAAAAAACATTTCACGTGTATGTTCTGTGCAGAAGGCATCTAGAAATGCCATGGAAGTGAATTTGAGCTTAAAACTAGTTTAATAAACAGAGTACTTCCAAACTTCTCTGGAAATAGTATTTTATCTGAAAGAAGTAATAGGCTTTGAATCAGAAGACAAGGAAGACTAGAAAGACTATTTGAGAGTTCAGAGTTGGAAGTAGGAAACTGGAGAATCTAGACACCTGAGATAATAGAGAGAACATTTTTCTTAAAGTTTAAAATTGGCCAGAAAATGTTCTTTCAAGTACCATTCTGGAAGAAGAAAATAACCACAGGTTATGGAAGTTCAGAAACTGAAACAGCTGGAATACCAACACTTGGAATAAATTTTCTTGGAAGTCCTTAGGCGTATTATCTGAGGACCTTCTGAACTGTTTGACAATGTCTAGTCAAAAGGGCAATTGGCCTAGGACAGTGTGATAAGGACAGACAAACTTATTTCTGTCATAATCTTTGCCAAAAATACCCAAAAGTCATTAGTCATACACAAAAATAACACTTTCATTCTCTGGGACAAAAGCTTACTGAATATGTCCATGATGTCACAAGCAAGTTCATTAATAAGGAATTTGAAGAGCAGCCCCACTACAAAAATGAAAACACCTCCCCCAACCCCAAAACCCCCTACAGCCCTTCGGAGGCAGCATGAACATCAGATTCTTCCACATGTGCTAAGCAGACAGAATTTTAGACAAAAAAAAAAAAAAAGGGCACAAGAAACTGTCCTGGTTTCGGCTGGGATAGGGTTAAATTTCTTCCCAGTGCTGTGTTTTGGATTTAGTATGAGGAGAATGTTGATAACACACTGATGTTTTCAGTTGTTGCTAAGTATCCTCCTAGTCCAAGGACAGCTCCCATGCCTACTGACTGAGCTAGGTACACAAGATGGGAGGGAACATAATCAAGACAGTAGGCGTGATCCAGGAAGTACCGATCGCTACCTGGTTATCGGTCAGCGTGGGTGGTGAGCAATTGCATTGTCCCTCACTTATTTTGTATATTTTATCATTATCATTTTCCCTTTTCTGTTCTATTAAACTATCTTTATCTCAACCGACGAGTTTTTCTCACTCTTACCCTTCCGATTCTCTCCCC
>NW_009221226.1:41133-41633 GCF_000690835.1 Fulmarus glacialis | reverse complement strand
GCATGGTATTTGGCTGCCTGCCAGGTTAAACCACGACAGAAACAAATCATAATATTTAAGAAAACACTGCCTGTTCCCATGAAAGATTTAACCCTTCGGAAAAAATAGATTTTTTTTCATCCTAAAGGACTGCTGCCTTTCTGATACATTTTTAGGGGAGACTAGAATTTGTCAAACCCCAGACATGGAGAACTGCCCCAGATTTGTCTGACTAGCATGAGAGAACAATACTCAAGAACAAGCATCCATCTTCTCTCAGCTTTATTTTTTATTTTTCTTCACCATGAGTCATTGTCCAAGTCGCTGCCTTCAGAAGCTGTATAGCTTATCCGTTCCTTGTAAGTTAGTTTGCTTGGATAACATAAGCAATCAAAGTAAATGTTTCTTTTAGGAGTTTATTCTTGAATAGAAAGATGAGGTGGACCCCTGATGTATCCAGAGAAGTTCTAGGTACTTCACTTTTTTCCTAAGCGTACTGAGAAAGAAAAGAATGACTTTAG
>NW_009221226.1:15116-41122 GCF_000690835.1 Fulmarus glacialis | reverse complement strand
TGCTGAGCAAAAATTTGCCCTCCCAGCTGAATAGACTTTACACAAAATTTGATCCACATGGATAAGATATCAGTGTCAAACCTCTGCGGAGAGAAACTCCAGACTGAAAGTCTTATAAGAAAGGGGGACTGGAATGCCACGTGTTGTGCTGTATCTGCAGTCTTTCTGGAGGACTTTGAAGAATACTTTTATCTTCAAAGGTGGAAGCAACTAGACTTAGAGAGGGAAGGGGATAGAGTTTTAAGTAACAAAGAAGAGTCAGGGGCTATTGATGTATTAGGAACCAACAGGGAAAAACCTGTGAAATGCCTCAAAGGAATTAGGGCTTTTTCCTCTGAAGAGGTGACATGGTCTATAGCCCAGCTGAAATGTCTCTACACCGATGCGTGTAGCATGGTAACAAAGAGCAGGAATTGGAAGTAACTGCGCAGCTGGAAAGCTATGATCTAATCACTATCCCTGAAACTTGGTTCAACCAATCACACGACTGGAGCACTGCCATGGATGGCTAAGAACTCTTCAGAAGGGACAGGCAAGGAAGGAGGGGTGGGCGATTTGCCCTCTACAGACTGATTGTACAGAGCTGTCTTTGAAAACCAGTGATGACCAGGTCGAGAGCTTGTGGATGAAACTTGGGCCAAGTTGGCCAAGCCAACAAAGGAAACCTCATGGTTGGTGTTTACCGCCCACCCGATCGAGGGGAGCCTGTTGATGAAGTGTTCTTACTGCAGAAGCATCGCGCTCGCAGGCTCTGATCCAGCTGGGGGACTTCAGTCATGCTGACATCTGCCAGAAAAGCAGCACAGCAAGCTGTAAGCAGTCCAGGAGACTCTTAGAGAGCATCAAGGATAATTTCTTAATCCAGGTGACAGACAGCCCAACCAGAGGAGAGGCATTACTGGACCTGTTGCCTACCAACAGAGATGAACTAATTACAGAGGTCAAGATCAGTGGCAGCCTGGGCTGCAGTGATCATGCCCTGGTGGAATTCACAATCTCGAGGGATATCGGCCAGGTGAAGAGTAAATTCAAGACCTTGAATTTTAGGAGATTGAACTTTCAGTTGGTTAGGGAATTACAGGATAGCACCCCCTGGGAAATTGCCCTCAGGGATAAAGGAGCAGAACAGAGCTGGCAGCTCTTTAAGGACATTTTTCTTACAGCACAAGAGCTCTCAATTCCCATGTGTAAGCAATCAGGCAAGGAATGCAGGAGACCAGCATTGCTCAGTAAGGACCTCCTGGTCAAATTAAAGCATAACAAAGAAATGCACAGGCAGTGGAACCAGGGACATGTATCCTGGGAACAATATAGGGACACTGCCTGGATATGTAGGAATGGGATCAGAAAAGCTAAGGCATAGCTGGAGCTGAGTTTGGCAAAGGATGCAACGAATAACAAGAATGGCTTCACAGGTATTTTGGTCAGAAAGGAAGATTAAAGAAAATGTATCCGCCCCTCAATCCCTCTCTCTGCCCCTCTGTCCTGAGACAGGACAACTAGTGACAACCGACATGGAGAAGGCTGAGGTACACAGCAATTCTTTTGCCTCAATTTTCACTGGTAATCACTCTTACCACATCTCTCAAGTCCCTGAACTTCAAGGCAGGGACTGGGGGAATGAAGTCCCTCCCCACTGTAAGAGAAGATCAGGTCTGAGACCATCTGAGGAACCTGAACATACACAACTCCATGGGACCAAATGAGATGCATCCGAGGGTCCTGAGGGAACTGACTGATGCAGTTGCCAAGCCACTCTCCATCATATCTGAAAAGTCATGGCAGTCACGGAAAGTCCACAGTGACTGGAGGAAAAGAAATATCACACTCTTTTTTAAAAAGGGTAAAAAGGAGGACCCTGGATATTATTGACCAGTCAGCCTCACCTCAGTGCCCAGTAAGATCATAGAACAGAGATTCTATGGAAGACATGTCGAAGCACATGGAAGACAGGGAGGTGATTAAAGACAGCCAACATGGCTTCACCAAGGGCAAATCATGCCCGACCGATCTAGTGGCCCTCTATAATGGACTGAATGCATCAGTGCACAAGGGAAGAACTACGGATGTCATTTAGCTGGACTTCGGTAAGGCCTTTGATCTGGTCCCTCACAACATTGTTGCTGCTGAACTGGAGACATACGGGTTTGATGGATGAACTATCAGATGAATAAGGACTTGGTTGGATGGCTGCATCTAAAGAGTGGATGGTCTGCATCCAATGGCTCAATGTCCAAGTGGAAACCAGTAACGAGCGGTGTCCCTCAAGGGTCCATACTGGGACCAATACTATTTAATAACTGCATCAATGATATAGATAGTGGGACTGAATGCACCCTCAACAAGTTTGTGGATGACGAAGCTGAGTGGTGCAGCTGATACACCAGTGGGAAGGGATGTCATCCAGAGGGACCTTGACAGGCTTGAGGAGTGGGCCCATGTGAAGCTCCTGAAGTTCAACAAGGCCAAGTGCAAGGTCCTGCACAAGACAATCCCCAATATCAATAATGGCGGGGGAATAATGGATTGAGAGCAGCCCTGCAGAGAAGGACTTGGGAGTACTGGTGGACAAAAAATTGGATATGAGCCAGCAATGTGCACTTGCAGCCCAGAAAGCCAATCATACCCTGGGCCGCACAAAAAGAAGTGTGGCCAGCAGGTCAAGGGAGGGGATTCTTCCTCTCTGCTCTAATCTTGTGAGACCCCTGGAGTACGCGTGGAGTACTGCGTCCAGTTCAGGGGTCCCCAGTACAAGAAAGAGATGGACCTGTTAGAGCAGGTCCAGAGGAGAGCTACGAAAATGATCAGAGGGCTGGAACACCTCTCCTATGAAGAAAGGCTGAGAGAGCTGGGTTTGTTCAGCCTGGAGAAGAGAAGGCTGTAGGCAGACCTTATTGTGGCCTTTCAATACTTAAAGGGGGCTTATAAGAAAGACAGGGGAAGACTTTTTACCAGGGCCTGTAGTGATAGGACAAGGAGCAACAGTTTTAAATTGAAAGAGGGTAGATTTAAATTGGATACAAGGAAGAAATTTTTTATGATAAGGGTGGTGAGACACTGGAACAGATTGCCCAGAGAAGTTGTGGATGCCCCATCCCTGGAAGTGTTCAAAGTCAGCTTGGACAGGGCTTTGAGCACCCTGATCTAGTTGAGAATGTCCCTGCCTGATGTCCCCTGATGGCAGGGGGGTTGGACTAGACGATCTTTAAAGGTCTCTTCCAACTCAAACCATTCTATGATAAGAAGTGCTAGAACACTGCAGTTTGATTTTTTTTTTTAAGAGAAAAAACATAGAAGCTGAAGAACATAAAAGAAGAACCTCTGAAGAGGGAAAATTACCAGCTACAGATAGAAGGTCTAGTGAGATGTACTGACTGGAAAACGTGAGGAGCAAATGTGTAAGGCTACCAGCAGTGGTTATTTTACAAAGCCTCAAAGGCAAAGGTCAGATACCCTTAAAAAGAAAGCCAAAATCTCTCAGTGTACTGCTTCTACCAAAGTCTAGCCTAGAAGACTTATCTGCATACTATTCAAATGGAAGTAATCTTCTAGGTTCATTTGAAGAGAAACAAAACATTGTAAGAGTGCTGATGAACAAATCTGTGGATTTTCCAGCATAGCTAGACAAAACTCACATTCTGTCCAAGGTGTCAACACCACTTCAAGTCAAGTCAGACTGAAGAAACCCCAGGTAACTGGTATCCCCTTCGAAAAATTTTAACAGTGATGACTGAGCACTCCCTAAAGAAACTTAACTAGTCTACCTCATCCAATAAATAACAGCCAAAAAGAAACTGCATATTTTTCTGTATCTCTTACCACTACAGGTTGTTTAGGTCTGTTTTCGGTTACAATAACAGTTTCTTAGGTGAAAAGTTAGTAATAATATTTTTCTTAAAAAGAGCAAAAAAGCAAGAAGGTCTACATATTTTAGTTCAGTTAAACGATACCTGGAATCTTCAACTTTCTTCAATATACAAACAAACTACAAACTTTCATTTTCATCACGACTTTAATTTTTCACACTTCTGCTTCAACCATGTCGTAAGTCAAATGCACTGATTATATCTGCACTATTGGTCACCTCAAGACGGGTCTGTTCACCCCTACCAACACTGTAGGGTTTAGTTGCATATATCATTTCATATTCTCTTCTTTTGCAGGAAGAGTTATCATGTATTCATAGCACAAATTTGGATTCTGATGGAAGTAATATATGTTGATATCTAGGTCTTATTTCTGTTTTGCATATAAGTATTTGAAATGTATTTACAAGTATGTCGCTCCTTAATTTTCTAATTTTCTAATATAATTTTCTAATAGGTTTAACCCTACTCTTTTCCTGGGCTGTAGAATTTAGATTTCCATTAAGTAATTTGAAAATAACTACCTTATTTTTAACTGTAACTGCTAAACATTTTTATCTAATTTACACATACAAAACCTAACTAATGAATGGCCATGCTCAAGGAATAACAATTTTTCTGCAGAGGTAGCCTACATTGTTTATCCAATGAAGGTCATTTCCAAAGTAGGCGTTCTATCTTTTGGAAAGGATATGGAGAGTAGCTTAATATAGACAAAAATACAGTCAGTGCATTTTCTGATTGTACTTACAAGAATCTCATAGAATATTTAAGGCCAATTAATTCTTTGAATTTCATCTGCCATTATTGTAACAAAAATCTGCAGTTTTTCATACCATATAAGCTAAGGTAGCTGTATGTGTGTTTATAGATACATGTGTATATATTTTAAAATTTTAAATACAAAGTACGAATAGGGATCTAAGTACAGTCCAGAGGTAAAGGGTATACTGCCTATGGCACACAGCTCAACTGATGTGCACTGTGCTTAAAGTGAACAAAGGCAAGACAGCTTACCAAAAAATCAGAATCACATGAGCAGAAATGAAAAGGGCAGTGTGGTGAGAAAGTTGGCCTCAGGAAAAAGAGCAGTTCAAAACAAGAAATTGCCAGATCAATTAAGTTTTCAGGGTTACATTTTTAAAGATTATATTTCTGTGTTATGTTTATTTATGAAGGTTTGTAAACAATATCCTGAAATGAATAAAAATGGGACCAGGAACAGAATGAAAGAAAACATACACAGAGGTGCAAATATCTACACAGATGGCAATATATGAGTAGTTTAAGCAAAGAGGTTACAAATAAGGAAATATTTCTTTTTTTGGAAAGAGCTGTAAGTGAAAATAAAGAGCTCAACTTTGAAACAATAAAGGTGGCAATCCGTGTAGGAAGTACAGAACGGTGAGGCCACACTTCGAATACTGTGTTCAGTTTTGGGCCCCTCACTACAAGAAGGACACTGAGGTGCTGGAGCGTGTCCAGAGAAGGGCAACGAAGCTGGTGAAGGGTCTGGAGCACAAGTCTTATGAGGAGTGGCTGAGGGAACTGGGGTTGTTTAGTCTGGAGAAGAGGAGGCTGAGGGGAGACCTCATCATGCTCTACAACTACCTGAAGGAGGTTGTAGCGAGGTGGATGTTGGTCTCTTCTCCCAAGTAACCAGTGACAGGACAAGAGGAAATGGCCTCAAGTTGTGCCAGGGGAAATTTACATTGGATATTAGGAAAAATTTCTTCACCGAAAGGGTTGTCAAGCATTGGAACAGGCTGGCCAGGGAAGTGGTTGAGTCACCATCCCTGGAGGCATTTAAAAGATGTATAGATGTGGTGCTTAGGGACATAGTTCAGTGGTGGATTTGGCAGTGTCAGGTTAACAGTTGGACTCAATGATCTTAAGGGTCTTTTCCAACTTAAATGATTCTATGATTCTATGATAAATAAATACTCATGTCAGATCAAATGTTGCCACTGTAGACAATTTTGTATAGTCAGCAATATAGTAATCATTCATTTCCTTAACACACACATAATTCTAAAAATTAACTCAAAACCCAGTAGCTGCAGGGAAGACCTAAATGAACTGTCATTATTTCATATGCCCTTTAAAAAGTTTCATAAACAAGTAGACTTGCAAAATAAGCAGGTATGTAAATGCAAAGCAGTATCTTAGATTTTTAAATTTCTCATACTACAATTTTTTAAAATAAAAACATGTTTTAAGATATTGCAAAAACCCTTTAATGTGACCAAGAAAAAATAAACAGAATGGATGGTTAATTTTTTTTGAGTAATCTGAGGAAAGTAAATCACAAATAATGAAAAATGAATTGTGAGGAGCTCATTTACAGGAATTCACATTTTTACTTCTAAGAATACCCCAGCAAATGGTATTTGCTCCTCTGAAAAACAGTGATTTTTTAGATGATGGCAAATAAACAGTAAGCAGACTAGTTCTTGTGCACTGAGAGCTACATACAAGGTACTGAAAAATTGCCTTAGGGTCAAAAGTCTAATAATAATAATATCTAATACCTAGTAGTAGAGCTGCAGTCCAATCTCTCAGTGTTGCTATCACAAACACTTATCACTCTTAACTTTAATATACTTTTAAACTTAGGATAAAATGTCACACTACTTTTAAGGTAACTAACTCCTGCCACTAACTCCTTCCTGTGGTTGAGGAGAAGATGAGGAGGTATGGCACAGTTATTTTTTTAGAAGGTCATGCAGGGCCAGATAATAATCCAAACGTTAATTGTCCCTTTTTTTTCATGGTACAAGCAGCTTTGGCTCTTTTTTTTTTTTAATTCTGACACAATGACAGGGTTAAAGCGCATCATTACAGACTGATTCCATCTTTGGCATTTATTAATTTATTAAAAGTTTAAATGTTGTGTCAATTGCAATAGCAGTTTTGGTTACCTGGACACCTGTCTAGGAACTTAACTGAGACTATGAATTCATTTTGCACCGTTCATTTAGAATGTTATCAGCTGTTCCCCTTTTTCCCTGATTATGACTGACAGCACTAAGATGTTACCAGTTTCTGAAGATGTCAAGTAACAGAGCCACCTTACAGTAAATATACTTTTAGAACAGAAAACTAAAAAGGATTCTATGTTATTACTTTCCTGAACACACAAAACAATTATTACCTCTGCATGCTGATCCTTCTATTTTTTTTAAAGAAACATAATTCAATTTGTACTTCTATTCAAATAATACAAAAAAGCATACTTTTGAAATCTCCATCCCCAAATGTCAACGGATAGGCTCCTGGCTTTTCAATCTTGTACATTTCCTCTATAAAAAGGATTTTACAATCATTTATTGTGTCTTCTGGGCCTCTGAAAAATAAAAACAATAAAAAGTACATTCAACTTAGATCCTCAGACCTAGATTCTGTACTTAATGAATCCTAAGCAACGAGATAAAGCTAACTAGCACCTTTTTTTCATCACTGATAGGATACTTTATTTCAATTCACCCACAAAATTCAGTCTAGTACTGTAACTTCTAAGAAAACCAAAACACATACTTAAAACTCGCATAAAGAAAAGACTACTCCATCACCCTCAGACTTCCTGGCAGCTGCCTATGTCCTTACTGACAGCCATCCATAACTTTGTAATTCTACTGCTAAAACTTCGAAATGGTTTTTTGGCTGAACACAGCAGACCAGACAAAATCATATCCTCTCAAATACAGCATATCAAACATTATTATAAAAGTATAGTGTCAGAAACGAACCAGAAACATGACTTATAAGATACAATAATAGACGCTACTTGGAACCCACAGAGTAAGAAAAGCAATAGAAAGCTTCAAAAGCCCTTCTATGACTTCTAAATGTTTTGGAAACCTACAACCCAATCTTGCAAAGACACGTACAATTCTGAATTACGTACTGTGAGTAGTCCTGTTAATGTCAGGTTTCAGTGCAAAATTTGTTCACCATATCTCAGTGTTGAGTAACAAATACTCCATGACCCCACAACACTAATGCTGAGAGACTTCTAGAGAAGGATTAGGAAATATTAAATGTAGAGTAAAGGTTTTCACCTCCTCTTATTATAATCTCCTTGTATTTACTAAAATTCTTATTCAAATGTAAACATATCTAGGAAGAAAAGGCCATAAAAACACAAACAGTTTTAAAACACTCCCTTTTCTTCCCTCCTCAGGATGATATTTGTGCCTTCTTCAATTGCCTGTTTTCCTACCATTTTCAATTTACTACCTGATCTATAACTAAGGAGGAATTTTGAGTATAACCTGTATTGGAAGTATTAATTACTGAACATAGTCTCACTGATTTCATTGAATCACATGTGTCGTTACTGATTTCAGAATTGAGCAGTTTGACACGAGAGAAAGGAATTTACTAGCTGGAGAGCTTTATTTCTTGCAGAGTGAGACCCAGCCATTAAAAAAAAGAAAATCTGACAAGAGTTTTGGGTTTGTTGAACTTCTTTCCTCTTCAAAAGATAATCTAATTCTGTTGCACTGCTGCAGTCCCTGTTTAGTTCTAGAAAAACCCTTCAAAACCAGAAATTACACAAGCAACTAAATGAATACAGACCACAATTACCATAGCTTGAATTATTAAGATTATAAAGTTTAACATTTTACCAAGACTGTGATGTTTGTAGTTAAAATGTCCAGTGAGCATCCTGCAACACAAGAAATAAAACAGATTTTTTTCTTCTTTCCTGTGTAGACATCAGATTTGCTGGACATAATAAAGAAGTAGTCACACACTCAGTATTTGAAGGAGGTTGTGCAAGATTCTGCTAAGCAAAGCTGAAGTTCACTGCACTATTGCAGGTGTCTCTTCAAAAGCAGGGAAAATTGATAACTGTAAAGATAATGATTAAGTATTGCCACACTGGAGACTATTTTCCAGGTGAAGACCACCAGTAAGTTAAATATTTAGAGTGCAAAAAGGCCTGAGAATATGTCTGAATCACGCAAACAAGGCTTCTAAGTCCTATTTGTAGGATATCTGTAAGAAACAATCATAGAGGTGACCTGAAAATCCTTTTGAAGAAAGTCAGCCAGGTGGCATATTCCTATAAAAAGGTCTAGGCTGCAAAACTAAATCAAACTATAGACAGGTAGGGAAACAAGACATTAGATCCATATTAAATAAGGATAACCACAATAACAGAACACCTCCAGAAACACCAGGCTTCAGTCTGGGATCAGTTCAAGTCTGCTCCCTGCTCTGCCTTTGTCTGCTCCCACCACTTCCTTGTGGTGACTCCAGGTCTTGGACTCTGCCATATGCTGACTTAACTAAGGCAGAAAAAAACTAAGCCAGGGAAAAAACCACAGGCAACAAAACACTTTTTGGTGGCCCTGAGCACTTCAGTGTTTAGCCCTCCATGGAACTGGAGTTGAGAGAACTCTGATAGTGTCTTGATTCACTATAATTGTCTTTTAAGTACCAACAGCTGTTTACTTTGGCATCTGTATTTATTTTGACCCTTTTTCTTCCTTGCAGTTTCTGGAGGGAAAACATTCCCCATTGTTGGTCACATGCATAAACAGCAAATGTTAGCAAATTTCGAAGATTGGGGATATTTCAACAGAACATACAAATGCTACATCAATGCAAATACATTCATCAGACAGAACAGTTTGTTCTCCTGACCAGGAAAATCATGTATTTAAGATAATCTTCATTTGCACACTAGGGGGCATAACTTAAAAGCAGTTCTGGCCATTGTGGGTAACACCCCTCAGATTTATTTAGGTTTCCACACAGTGCAGTGAACACAGGAAGTCTGATTTTCTGCATCTCGGTCTGGATAAGACCACATGGTCCAACCACCCAAACTAGAATGCTTGGACGCCAGATTTTGTTACAACAAAGTATGTCTCTGACAACATAAGGTTATGGAGATACGTCCAGTCTGTGAATGGCTACAGCACTTAAATTCCTGCAGCTGTTACCAGATCTGCAGCTCTACTTAAGGCACAAATTCCACGTTTGGTTTAAAGTGAACCATTTAACTAGAAAATTGTCCCTGACACAGATAGAAGAGCACTCCCAAGAACGACTACCCCCTCTAAAAGGACTGTGGGTGCCAATACGCCCCTGCGGGGAAGGTGAGGGTAGAAGATTCTCTCTTCTGCAGTTGCATGCAAAGACACTTTGAATTTTCTACAACACATACCCATTAATTCAGTCATAAAAGCACTATACATTCAAATATAGAGAGTACAAATTGTAAACATAATCTCTGGCAGGAAAATGGAATGAACAAATACAGACTGAGCTTCTCAAAGCATCAAGGTTTCCCTGCTTATTTTCTGTACCTTGGAGAGTCTTTTCTTTAGTGCCCTATGCTTTTTGTTAGTCCTAGACTATTTAAAGTTAAAAATAAAACAAAACAAAACAAATCTCCTGACACTCTTTAATGCTATAAATCTAGCTATGTTAGGACCTTCCTTAGCTATACCACTGTTTACCTGCCTATCCAGCTTGATTCCTCTAGAACTTGTTTCTAACAGAACCCAAAAGTAGTGAATCTATTTTAAAACCAAAATATAGAATCATGCCTTCTTTCACCTGCGTAACATGAAATTTTATATTCATATAAAAAAATACATGTATTGGTTTGTATATCTCTATGCTTACAAAGCAAAAGATAAAAAATAAACAAGCACCCCTTAAACTTTAAGCAGATCTATATAAAAGTCAAAATAGTCATAGAAGTTGAATAATGTGTTGGATATTAGTAAGCATACAACTACAAGTGCATCTACAGAAAACCTGAGACATAATTTATTAAGTAATTTAAAATCTTGGCAAGAAAAAATAGTGACGGTCTCAATATAGCAGCTACAAACATGACTTTACCCATGTGATGAGATACTCTCAAATTCCAGTACAATTCAGACAAATTTCAGCATATTTGCAGAGCGTATTTTTCCCCAATTCTTGCATCTTGCAAATCTTCAATGTGTATGCAGTCTAAATACGCTATCCCTATTACGAGCAAAACTGCATCTAGGAAAAACTTGCAACATTTCCTCCCTCTCTCTCTACACTGCCTTATTGCTTAGAGCTGGTTTACTTTAATTTACCCCCTTTTTTACTGCATTTTCTCCAGAAATTTAGAAAGTAGTTGTTTAAAAAAAAAGCTTTGCATCACATGCAATTCTCTGCATAAAGTCTTTAGACAAGAAGGAAGGTTGCAAAACACCATAAAGCTGTACTCACAAATCTACAGACACTTGTGTTACTGCTATCCATATGTTTGGGAAACAAGCCAAACCTGAGCTCAGTAGAATATTTATTAGGAACAAATTCCATTGGTGCCAACTTAAACTATTAAAATTACTTTTAACTACACTGATTATCACATTGTTTTCTTGAAAGATACCATGAAAAGATTTACAAGTTGGTTCAATGGTGTTAGTGTTTCAAAAGGCACCACAGCAAAAAGTTTTTGTGAAGTATGCAGAAGCCTGGATTTTTATCAAGTTTATTACAAAAAATCACGTGTATATTATCTCAACCTCAAAGTGTTGAACCACAACATACTTTTTTTTATATAAATAGTTAAATAAACCAACTCTTCTAATTAATACTAGAAAACACAGAACTCTCAAAATAAAAAAAATAAATTCAGTTGCGTGGAGGTAACTATTGGTAAAAGCATGTTCTTCTCTCAGAGCACTGTAATCCTACTGACATCAGCAATACTATTCCCATAACTAGATGGAAGTGATAAAATAGACAGAATTCATCATTTCTGTATCACATATTAGGTCATGGTAGACATTCCTTCTCTTTTGGGCATCTCCTGTATTTTTCCTTCAGGATAAGGGCACTCAGAAACTTACTTTCAGGCTAAGTTTCTTCTAAAAGATGTCCAGTATTCGATACAGAGAAAATATTTTATTTTCTGCTATGAGTTACATAAGGAGCAAGCAAATACCATCAAATAACTTTACAAAGCTGCTATGTTCCAACAAATGCCACAGCTGCATATCTGGAACTAAGAGGAGGATCAACTACCATTGTGACAAATGATGTCTAATAATAAATGGTTAAGCCTTACCAAAGCTAAAAATCTCTGGTCAGCTAGTTGCTCTTAAAAGACTAATTCTTCTGCCACATTACACATACAATAGCTTTAATAATGATCAGGCTACACATAATTTGTCTTTAAAATTATGGTTATCTAATAAATTTGTGGTTATATTATTCTGTCAAATACACACAAGAAATATCACCTTTCTTCATTTCTCCACTTTACCATACCAAAAATGAGATTAAAAAAAAAATCTTGAGTTATACATTACGCACAGTAAATGGGACTTGTATTTCATGCAAGTACACTAAACCCTTTAAAGAAAATAAATCCCAAAACAGAGCCAGACCCTTCAATACAACAGAATTCCTAATACAAGCTTTCCTTTTACATAGGTTAGCCATAGCCAGATAGAAACCTTCAGCTGAACCTTCTTGTATCTGTACTTTTTCCCCCCCCACTTATTTTTTTTAAACCTTCAGGTTACAAAACACTCTAGACATACATAATCACAGATGACTAGAACAACCGGTCATGATCCTGGATATTTCAAAGATCAACTTTCAAGAAAATAAAAGCTGCTAGATGACAATTACCACACCGTGAAAACTGTATCAGTTCTTATAGTCTGAGAGATTCAATTACAATTGCCAGACCTCTCTCTGGAATTTTCTGGTTTTATCGTACTGAAATTAGAAGAAAAATGTTTCACACACACTAAGTCAAAATACAGTCCTGAATAAAAACAGGGCAAAATTTACTATTCAGAAAATACACACAAAGGCTATATTCACACAAAGAATCATAAGGAAAAGTGTCCAATGACAATTTATCTTTAGGCTTCCTAAGAGCAAAACCTTACTCACACTAAGTCATGTTCACCACAGACAACTAATTAATTTGTCAGCTTCTATGGTTACTGTCAAAGCGTATTGTCCAGGTCAGCAGAGAAACAGCCACAATCAGAATAAAACCTAACAGAATATAATATTGGCGATGCTCTCCAGATGTATGAATTCAGTTAACAAACAATATAAAAATCAGAACAGGACCAAATTTACTACCACTTTCAGTATCTATCTTTTCATATGGACTACTTTGTTTACATCCCATTTATGATCAATCAGCCTCTATTCTGCTTTTGCAAAGCTTTCAGCCAGCAACTCTTTTATTTTCTCCCACATCATCAAACTACAGTTTGATAACTTCTTCAGAAATATGCAAACATCTTTTCAATATTACCATTCAAAATGCTTGTTAGAACTTTTACTATCATCCCCTGAGAAGCGGTTGAGCCGCTAGAGTTCATGTCTAGTGTATGTATCAACCGCATTTCATTGCATCTTTACACTTTGTGTTCTCACATTTAACAGCTGCATGAACTTGTATGCTGACTTACTCAATATACACTTTTTAAAGTGAGGCCTGTTTTTTAAAAACACTTTTCTTTGCCTTTAAAACAAGAGAAACTGTGTTCCTGAACTGAGCTCATGAACAATTGTTTATCAACTTTTATTATAAAAATATTAAAATACAAATATGTTAAAATCATTAGACTAGAGAATTAAATATGTGCTATTGTAACACACAATCTCGACAGAAATCTGCTCTCGAAAACCAGAACTATGTTGTGACGTTCAGTATATTCACTCTAAGTCACTATCAGCCAAAAGAACGTTTTGAAATTAAAGCAAATACATATAACAGCATGCGCATTTCAAAAGATGTTAAATGGAAAATATGTCAATCTGATATAAAATATTGCAACGTGAAAATAACTACTGGTTGCGTTACATTTAAACATTTACTATAACTTAGGCTAAATTGTAGTTGCAACAAACCACAAAGACACATTGTCTACACAGAATGAAAAAAAGGCTAAAACATACCCATAAAACAATTCCAACCCTCACCAAACATGACTGGAGATTTGATTTTAAGCAGGCTTGTTTTAAAGGTTACCTACAAAATCTTCCCGCATGAAGACAGCATATTACATTGATAATTTGACCAAATTCTGCTAGGTTGCCCTGAATTACATAGAGGTTCTTTCATTTTGTATTGTATGCAAGCAGAAAAAGATAGTATTTTCAAGATTTTTTCAGAATATTCCACACCCATTTGGTTTATCATGAAAATACAAATGCACAGGTACAAAACGGGACAGTATTAGCTGCGCTTCTAATTCAACTTTATTTATTTTTATTTCACAAGCCACTATAATGACAAAGGCACAAAACAACCTCTCAAGTATACAAAGATTTTATTACTCTATATATATAGCACGAAGATTTAAAAAAAAAAAAAAAATTAAAAACCCTATTTCCCAGGATATGTTAAAGACCTTACTATCAAAAACGTCACAATCTAGTATGAATTGTTAAGACCTTTAAAAACAAAACAAACAAAACAAAAAACACACACATCCCCAACTCCCAAACCTACAAATTCACATTGTGGATACACACACAAGCCAGCCAGGACATTACTTTTTTTTAATCTCAGTAGTAGGCATAATGCTTGATGCATTTACAAAACAATATATTATAGTTCATGGTGCCAGACTCTGGAAGAAGAGGTTTGGATGCAGGGACTATCCTTTTTTCCTTAGCCTGGGATCTGCAAAGGAGACGACCATTAGAAAAGCAAGCATAAACCGAGTACCTGGGAAAAGGGGAAAACACTGACCTGAGAGAAGAGCAAGTCACATCATCAGTTCCTAATAATCTATTCACCATAGTAGCTCAGGAGCAAGACTCTGCCCTATGCCATGAAATCCACTAAGGAGACGGGTAAACGGCAGCAGACCAATCCCACCCACCCAGCAGCGCCAGCACTTGAGACCCACCGGTGGCCGGCACTGCGGACCTGTCCATGGTACTGCAGGGAAGCCACTGGTTCCAACGGGGAGGGGGCACGACCTGCAATTACTACAACTACTCCCTTCTTGAACTTTGTGGCTGGCACTATCACAATGCTAAACAGGCATCCACAGTTTCCAAATCCAGGATCAAACATGCAGATGTTAACACCTACTTGACCGAATGTCCATAAAGAACCAGGTAAAAAGAGCTGGTTGAAGATCCACAAAGATAGAACCCCAAAGACTTCATATATGAAAAACAAAGCTACAGGAGCTGTGCTTGGCAACACGGGGCATGGTCTAAGCTCAGTCTGCTTCTCTATGTGTTTGTGGACTGAATTGCAAGTGTTCTGGTTTCAGCTGGGACAGAATTAATCTTCTTCCTAGTAGTTGGTACAGCGCTCTGTTTTGGACTTAGTATGAGAAGAATGTTGATAACACACTGATGTTTTAGTTGTTGCTAAGCAGTGTTTATCCTAATCAAGGACTTTTCAGCTATCCCAGCCGAAACAAGGACAGCAAGACTCAGAACAATGCAATGAGTCTGCTCAAGACATCATTCCAGGGGTCTGGACTAGTCAATAAGCTCTTTTATGCTAGGAAGAGGCAGAGCTACATAAAAGAGCCTAAACGCTTCTATCCAGATTTTACATTATGTTACAATTCTGAGAGTAGATGCAGCACATACTCATCATGAGCTTAGATACAGTTTAGGAGACCAATCAATGTACCCAGCTGGATTAAGTGAGAATCTCAATTCAAAAACAAAGACATGAGAATAAGCACCTCCCTTCATAACAAAAACTCACAGGAATACTGTCAGGATGGAAAGGCCTTCCAGAAAACAAAGAACAGCAAAGGAAGAGTCTTGAAAACACAGAAACATGGCAAGTATTCTGTACAATAATAAAAATAATACTAAGTGAATAAATAATAAACACATACATAAATAAATTTAAGGTGCTTTAAAACAAACAAACAAAAAACCAAAAAACAAAAACCAAGAGAGAAAAAGATCTGAAAGTATCCACCATAAAATAGTAAATACAACAGCAAAAACATTTCCCATAGAATGCTTCGTATCAAACAAAAGGCTAATGAGAAGTCCTCGCAAACAAGGCCAAAACCACATTTTTAGCCAAGAAAGTTGGTAATGAATGGAATATCACGGCTTGAATGTACATGACAGCATTACTTTATTGAAAAAACTTGGCATCCAGGGATGCTCTGGCTCAGAACAGGATGAATCTCATCTCACGAAAAATTCCTGAAAGTCAGAAAGTACAGTGACCTACAGAGAGAAAAAGTTCTAATTAATTTGGCATTTAGAGGGCAGTCGCCCATTTTGGGATTGCTACATTCCTTATATTGCCCAATTCTCTTCAGACAAATTAAATCAAATACCTATGCCATGATGTCCAATTCCACTAGTGCATGATATTAAATGCTCCATTTAAGTGCCCAATGTCTATTGCGTAATGGTAATACAACCTTTCTAAGTCCTATGTGTATGTTTGGAATCTTTGATGATGCCCTTATTATTCATTTTTATGTAGATTCATTTTTATGTAGTCAAATGTTCGTAGACTTTTGGGTAAAACTGTTGGAGAGATGTCTCAACAAACAAGGGAGGAAACTGTGGATGGGGTAGGCAAGCAAAGGGCCTGGGGTGATCAGAAGAGAAGGAACACAGCAATCAACAAAAACAAAACCAAAAACAAAAACAAAAAAGGCAGAAGTGCAATCACTTGAAGCGTAGGCATGTAAAGAAAGAAGAGCCAGCAGAAGAGCTTTACCGGGAAAGCTCTCATGCCCTTTCTGGGGAATCAGCACACTTTGGTGCCTCCCTGAAATACCTATACACCAATGCACACAGCATGGGGAATGAACACGAGGAATTAGAGAAGTCTGTGTAATTACTGCAGATCCATGACCTCACTGGGATCATGGAGACATGGTGGGATATCTCACATGACTGGAGTGCTGTGACAAATGGATATGGGCTCTTCAGAAAGGACAGGCTAGAAAGACAAGGAGGGAGAGTTGCCCCTTACGTGAGGACAGGTCAGGAGCCAGTCAAGAGCTTACAAATCAAGATTAGCAGACAGAACAACATGGTTGTGGCTGTTGTAGGTGCCTGCTATAGACATCCTAATCAGGGGTAAGTATATGAGGCCTTCTTCAGACAACTGGAAGAAGTTTCATGTTTACAGGCCCTGGTTCTCACGGGGAACTTGAAGCACCCTGATACCTGCTGGAAGGACAACAGAGCAGAACACAAACAATCTAGGAAACTTCTGGAGTGCAGTGATAACAACTTTCTGACACAGGTGATCAAGGAGAGGTGCACTGCTAGACCCAATACTTATGAACTAGGAAGAACTGGTCATGAAACATTAAAGTCAGGGCAGTTTGGCTGCAATGATGATGAGATGATGGAGTTCAGGATCCTTAGAGGAGGGAGCAAGGTAAAAACCAAGACAACCCTGGATTTCAGGACAGGAGACTATAATCTCTTCAGAGATCTGCTTGGAAAAATCTCATGGGATACAAACTTGGAGAGAAGAAGGAGCCAGTAAAGCTGGTTGATATTCAAGGATCACCTCCTCCAAGCTCAAGAAAGGTCTATCACCATGTGCAGGAAATCAAAGGCAGCAGGAAGCCTGCATGGATGACCAAGGCGCTCCCAGACTAAACTCAGACATAAAAAGGAAGTGTGTAAGATGTGGAAGCAGGGGCAGCTGACCCAGGAGGGACTATGGAGTTCCTGTCCAATTGTGTAGGCATAGGGTTGGGAAAGCCAAGGTCTACCTTGATTTGAATCTCGCAAGAGATGTGAAGGGCAACAAGGAAGGATTCTACAACAATAAAAAGAGGAAAGGAAAACTAGAGAAAACGTGGGCCCACTGCTAAATATAGCAGGGTCCCTGATGACAATAAACACAGAAAAAGCCAAGGTACTCAGTGTCTTTTTTGCCTCAGTGTTTACTGATAAGACCAATGTTCAGAAATCCCAGGCCCCTGAGACCAGATGGAATGTCTGGAGCCTCAGTGGAGGAGGATTAAATTATGGAACACTTAAGCTGGACATGTAATTATAGGAGGCCTAACAGGTTGTACCCATGAGCGCTGAGGAAGCTGCCTGACATCTGGACAAGGCTACTCTTAGTCATCTTTGAAAGGTCATAACAACTGGGACACCTTCCTGAGAACTGAAAGAGAGCAAATGTCACTCCTATCTTCAAGAAGGAAGATCTACTGACAGACTGGTCAGCCTCAACTCAATCCCTGGGAAGGTGATGGAGCAAATAATCCTGGAAATAATTTCCAGATACAAGGACAAGAAGGTGATCGGGAATTGTGAGCATGGCCTTACAAAGGGGAAATCACCCTGACAGTCTTCTACAATGAGGTGACTTGCTTGGAAGATGACAGGACAGCAGGAGATGTTCATGACCACTTTAGTAAAGCTTTTGATACTGTCTCCCATCCTCACATATAAGCTCACAAAGTACGTGTTAGGTAATTGCACAATAAGAAGGATTGAAAACTGGCTGAATCCCCAGGATTGTGACCAATGGCACAAAGTCCAGCTGGAGGCAAGTCAGTAGCACCCCAGGGGTTGACCCTGGGGCCAGTACTGTTTAACATCCTCATTAATGAGCTGAATGATGGGAACAGAGTGGACTCTCAGCAAGCTCACAGATGATAAAAAACCAGAAGTAGTAGCTGCCAATATACCAGATGCGTGTGCCACCCTTCAGAGTGACATGGAGAGTTGGACAAGGAGGAATTTCATTATGTTCAACAAAGAAAAATGCAAAGCCCTGCACATAGGGAGTACCCCATGCACCAGTACATGCTGAGTGCCAAGTGGCTGGAGAGCAGCTTGGTAGAGAAAGACCTTGAGGAATTCATAAACAAGCAGCTGACCACAAACCAGCAATGTGCCCTTGTAAGCAAAGAAGGTTAACAGCATGCTGGACTGCATTAAGAAGAGCCTTGCCAGCAGATAGAGGGAAGGTTCCTCACTACTCAGCACTGGTGAGGCCAGGTCTGGGCTCCTGAAGATCAGACAGACACGGGCTTACAGCAGTGGTTCTAAAAAAGGGCCACAAAAATGATTAAGGGACTGGAACGTCTTTGATATGGGAGTGTTTGGTCTGGAGAAGAGAAGGCTTGTGTGTGGAGGGCTTTTACCCATATGTATAAACAGGGAGCCAGACTCCTCTCACTAGTGCCTACTGCCAGGACAAGAGGTAACGGCACAAACACAAACATGAAATTCCTTCTGACCACACAAAATACCTTTTTACAGTGGTTGCCCAGAGAGGTTGTTGAGTCTCCACCCATTAAGATATCC
The DNA here is from genome assembly GCF_000690835.1 of Fulmarus glacialis. Classification (NCBI taxonomy): domain Eukaryota; kingdom Metazoa; phylum Chordata; class Aves; order Procellariiformes; family Procellariidae; genus Fulmarus; species Fulmarus glacialis. The sequence goes on along the minus strand of NW_009221226.1, from coordinate 21,983 downwards.
AAAACACAACTCGACATAGTCCCAGGCAATCTGCTCTAGCTGACCCTACTACAGCAATCTCAAGAGCTCCTTTCCATCCTCAACGATTCTCTTAAATGTATACACATATTTCAATACCACTCCTTTTTTATTTATTTTCATAATGCTTTTCCTAATATTGTGCTCATCACCATTTCCCTTCCCCCCCGCTCCCCCTCCCTCTTTGCCTTTTTGTACTTGTTTGTTTTCTTCTGTTCTTCCTCTTCTGTTTGGAATTACTTTCCTCAGTGGGAACAAACTAAGCTTCAAAACACTTCTAAAAATCAGCCCCTAGAAAGCAAGTCAAAAGACTCTGTGGTTCCAAGTCTGCATGTTTATTAGAGAAAGGATAGTATTACAAATACTGAAGATATAGTTTATGTTCTGGGAAAACAAAGAAAAACCTCAAGATCCAAGTCAACCCATTTTTCACCTTCAAAAGATACTTTTATGGTAATTATGAAATGGTTATGAAACTGAAAACATTCCAACTTTTAACATTTGGTGCTTATGCTTTTTTTGTTTGTTTGTTAAAGCAATTAATGCTTTAACACATAACAATTAAGTAATTGAAAAGTTAAGCTATTGAATGAAATCCAAAGAACCAATTTTCTCCCCCCTCGTCGCAATTTATGTCCATCATCTCTGGTCTGCCTGCCACGTACCACTGTGGTCCTCAAACCATCTCAGCAGCCCTTTGCTGAATTTACTTCAGTTTATGTGTCTCCCTTTTGTGCGCTGAGGTGTGTGGGGGGTGGGTGTTTGGGGGTAGGTGGAATCTAGTATTCTTGATGCAGTCTAATTAGTGCTTCGTAAAGGAGAATAAATCCCTTTCCCCACTCTTCTCCTTTTCATACAGCCTGAATTCTTAGCCTTCATTACATACTGCTGGCTCATGTTCAGCTTGCTGTCTACCAAGACCCACAGGTCCTTCTTATCAGAGCCACTTCCCAACCAGTATTGCTGCAAGGGGCTCTGCCTTCCCAGGTGCAGGAAAGACTCTGCATTTATCCTTGCTGAATTTCATGAGACTCCTGTCAGCCAATTCCTCCTGCCTGTTCAGGTCCCTCTGACTGGCAGTACTACCCCTGAGTTTCCACCGATTTGGTGTCCCTGCAAACTTGGTGAGAGTGCACTGCAATGCCACTGCCACACTGTTGCTTAAGATATTGAACAGCACAGGTCCCAGGATACGCCCCTGCAGTTCCCTGCTTGTTATCATTTTCCAGGTAGTGTACAACTCATTAACCACTATCCTCTGAGCCTGATCATTCAATCTTACCTTTTTTTAAACCCATCTGGTTGCCCATCCACCCAGATCACATCCTAATTGGGATAGGATATTGTGGGACAAGACAAAAGACCTGCTACATTTGAAGTAAATGACATCTGTTGCTCTCCCCTTGGCCACAGAGCTAATCATTTTATCATAGAAAGCAACCAGGCTTCTAAGGCATGATTTGCTCTTGGAAAAAAAATCCACCCTAGCTATTTCAAACCATCTTCACACAGCTAGCACTTCCAACAGGACTGTCCCATGGTTTTCCTAAGACTGAAATAAGGCTGACTGGCCTTCTCTGAAGATAGGTGCCACATTTGCCCTTCTCCAGTTGTCAGTGACCTCCCTGACCTCCATATCTTTTCAAATATACTACAGAGGAGCATCACTAGAGCATCAGCCAGTTCCCTTGGCACACTTGGATGCAACCCATCTGGTCCCATGGACTTGCATTGGTCAAGTTCTTGCAAGTACTCCTTGACTCAGTCCTCATTCACTGCTGAAGATTCTCCTTGAATGCTTTCACTAGGCACAGCTACCAGAGAGAGCTTGTCAGTGAAGGCTAAGGCAATGAAGACTGTCTGTTGATATTGAATCATCTGACTTTTTCCATCAATAGATCCGTATTTCCCTTGTTCGGCCTTCTACTGCCAAAGCAGTGGTAAAAGCTCTCTGCATTGCCCTTGATGCCTCTTACAAGTGTAAACTCCGGATGAGCTTTGGTTCTCATAACACCATCCTTCAGCTGTTGATAATAAACAGCAGATCCAGCTGTGTATCACCCTGTTGACCTATCCGGTACCTGTATTAAGAAGTTATCCCTGACATCCTCCAAAGAGCTTCTTGACTGCTTGCGTTCCAGTGTTATCCTGCCAGCAGATGTCAGGGAATTTGAGTTCTCCATGAAAATCAGTGCCTGTGATTCAGAAACTTTTAAAGGCGGCTTTGTCCTCTTCCTTACCCTAATCGGGTGTCAACCTACATAATGTCATCCTTTTTGGCCTCTCCCATCCTCATCCACAAGCTCTCAATGAGACTGTTGTCATCCCACTGAACAGCTCCCTACATCCAAACTTTTTCACATCATGGCAGCCCTGCCCTCTTTATCTTTGCCTTTCCTGAGGAGTTTGTATCCATCCAACAATGTCATAGTTCTGTGACTATATGCAGAACTAATTCCTCCTGCTTGTTTCCCAGGCTGCATGTATTTGCATACATGCACTTGAGATGGGTATCCCTCTTTTACCAATCCCAAAATCCCCCTTGTTCCCACCACCCTGTAACCCTTTGCTTTCCATGTACATGCCAATACCTCCCTTGACCATGGGTCATAATGCCCCTTCACCACCCAAAGCCCTACTCACCAGGTTGGCCAGCCTGTTGGCATAGATCCTTTTGTCCCACTTGAAGATCAAGGACTTTCAGGGACAGATGGGAACCCAATTATGGTATTAAAAGCCAAATGTCTGTTGACACGAGCTGTGCAATTAACCAAGTTTCGATCCACAGGTATTTGCCTGCTCCTTTCCCTTGGGAGGACTGGTCCTCCAAAGTCTTACCCTTTCACCAGCAGGACTGAGAAGCTCTTACATAACTGGGCTATTTAGTTTGAGAAATAACACCATTTCTAGTAAGGTAGACTTGGTTTGCAACTCAAATTTTAAAATTTCAAGACAAAAGAACAGTACATTCACAGTCCAAAAGACTCAACATGAGTAACAAGCACTAGTCTACTTTCCTTCCATTTTGGGAAAGCAAACTGAAACAATCAAGTATCAGTTTCTCCATATTGCCAGTTAAGAACAGGCAACGTGCAGGGAAACGGCTCAAAGTACAAATAAGTTACTTTTTATGCTCTTTCTTTAAGAATCGGGAAGAGGGAAGTATCAAGACATAAAATATTTCTTCCATGTAAGAGAAATAATTACGGGTAAGCAATCTTAAAACTGTAATCCTTCCACTCCTCTCTGCATAATGGAACCTATTTTGTCCTCTTTAAAGCAGGAAAACAAAGCCCGTGGAGGAATAGCTATGATCTGTGTAGAACCTGACCGTCATAACTATACAGGGAGTGTTCATAAAATGGAAATTTTTGTCCAAAGAGAAAGAAGGGAAAGAAGAAAGAGGAAACATGAAAAGGTATCTGTAATAACAAGTCAGCCAAATACCCTTCAAAATGTACTGTCAGTTCTTTCTAAACTTGCTAGTTTTGATTTCACACGTGCTGAACCAAGGTGGTATATCTCATTTATGACCCTGGTGGAAAGGACAATTCCCACAGCGAGTGGTTAAAGGATTCACTCTGTTCATGCTCTCTTCATGAACTATTCTCAGTCAGATATTGTTCTTCTGTCTCTCAACACACCCTGGACACCAACCTTTCTCCAGTCCCAGTGGACCAACCTTTCTGCAGTCCCAATAGCTGACAGTGTGTTCCAATCCCTTCTGGGCAGTTTGTCCTGCACCCCAGACTCCTTTTTTTGCATAACAGGAGGCACTGTATGCTACTCAGAAGTCTCTTTAATAATACTCTGTCCTCATGTCCATAATATCTTTTAATTCTTGAGTTTTTCCTCAAGAATGAAATCACAACTGAAGCAAGATCAAAAACCTAATCTGGAATTTAAAAATAAACAGTTTGATTTCCAGTAAACTTCACTTTTTATGTTCAAACAGATCATTCTTTTCACACACACGCACACCCACCCACCCCAAACATGAGTTCTTTTGTCCAACAGGATAATTAAGTGGGACCCAAAATACTCTTCCTGTTTTTAAGAGTCATTCCTGTTAAGAATTGCGAGATTATTACCTAAGGCTGTATATCACAGAAAGAGCCACCTCTAGCTGTAGAGACTAGGGAAAAGCAGTTCACAGAAGTGCTTAAGAAGTTCTAGGCATCACCTCTACAGAATCACCATGAAAAATCCCAGCAGGCTTCTTGGACAATCAGAATTTATCTTGATTTGAAACAGTTGCGTTGATTCAAAAGGAGGTCTCTTCTTCAAAGGAGGTGACCAGCTCCACACTGAAGTCATAAGGAGAAGAGGAAAGAGGGAGACACAAATTCACCCTTTCAGAAGTTTTGTTGCCTAAAAGAAATATGCCATTTTTATGTCTGTGCAAGAAAGCTGCAGGTAAGTTCTTCAGCAATTAGAATTCTTATTGTTAAGATACCTGCTGATACAGCAGGAAAGCTATTTTAAAAAATGGCTCCAAGTAAATCTTGTTAATATTCCACATATCAGCAAAACAACGTCTTCCCAGATCAACCAGCAATGGTCAAAGATACTACATTAAAACAAATAAACTGGGAAGTTATTTTGGGTAGGAAATTATACCACAAAAGTATGCAAGAATCAGTAAGGGATAAACCACATAGACAGAATTCCAGGCCTAATTAAAAACGCAGTATGAGAATTACACTATTGGGCAGCTACAAAGTATGACAACAACTGTGACATGTTGATTATCAAAGTACATACTGAGAGAGATAGGAAGTATGGTACTGTTATTTTCTAAGTGTCAAAATAAGGTACAACTGTGAATAACTTTTTTTTTTGCACCAGCTAGATAGAAATCCACAGAAGCACAAGAACTCTTGAAATCATCCAGAACAACGTGCAAGATTTGTTTCACTGTTAGTTCACTATTCTGTAATGTGTTTAAATTCTGTACTTTTGCAAAGCTATAAAAACAATTATGTATGACTTAAAAAATCAGAAGTTAAATATAAATGGAAAAACTTGTTCAAAAGAAGTAAAAGGAGCTGCTAGAAGTAAAATCTGTACAGGTAGCATAAAGACCATGTAAAAACATCATACCGCCTTCTGAGAACAAAAACATGCCAGACATGAATAAAAGGAGTCTGAAAGAAGATAAACAGGAATGTATCTCACCAAAAAAAAAAAAGCAGAAGTTGTGTTCAAATGAGGAAGATAAGCCCCAGATCTGGCAGGTTACACAGAAAAACATAATAAGCATATTCAAAAATTAGAGAGATTGATCTGAAAACAAAACAATCCTTCCTTTTTGGGAGCAGGAAGCCTCACACAAAAACGTGCAGAACTAAAAGACGACAAATATAAAACTGAAAATTTAGGACCCTTTCTATTATTTTCCATTACCGCTGCTTGGGTAAAGACCTCAAATTCATTAAATATTCACTTAGTCAAAGATGTATAAAATCTGCAGAGCACACAGATTTTTCTGATATTCTTGTATAACTCCGAAGGCTTTATACAAAATACAAGTCTTGGTATTGACAGAGTCCTTGCTAAACTCAAACTTTCAAAGGCTGACTGAAGAAAAGTAAGAGTTGATTTTGTCTCTATTTATCTTGAAGTCTAGCAAGGAGAAAACGCAAAGCACCATTTGAACTACTTTGGTTTGATTTGGTATGGTGACTTTAATCATGTCAGCCAGATCCAATGTTAAAATAAATTGTGTACAGTTTGCCTCACAACTATCCATCAGTAACAGGCATTTGATACATGCCCTTTAAAGTGCAAAGAAGACAAGTCATATTACTCTGGATTACAAATAACTGCTTTCATCATGAAACAGAAGATACTCCCAAAAAAGAAGAACAGAGGATCTTCAAAAGAGATACACCCTGCAAATTTAGTTAAAATCAGTTCAGAGGTGCCACACACACAGAGACCATTCTGAACTGTACGCATGCACACACAGTCATGAGAGACCTATGGTCCCAGGCCCACCTATATCCCATGGTCAAAGCACTGCTGTCTCCCTAGTATTTGTATCTGAGACACAGTAAGTCCAGTTTGGATGGGTTTTAGACATCCTGCAATTACAAATTTCAGTTGCAATGCAAATACAGTACAAATGAAAATTATTAGTATGTGGTCAATTCTTCCGTGTAATGATGTCTTTTTCTCCCCTGTTCAGTCTCACTCCTCTCTTTGATAATATTCTCTAATCCGTATCTGTTTCCCAAAAGATGAACTAATGATGACAGACTGTACAGGACATTTCCTTTAGGTTATGACTGAGACATGAGTAAAAGTAACACCTAACAAACACGCACGTCAACAGATACAGTAAAAAAGACGTACTCATCACGTGTTCTATGAGCTCCAAAGCATTACCACAAACAGTACATGTTGTTATTTCCTGTCATTGTGCCAACAGCTTCACGAAATCTTTGTCAAAAGCAATCAAGAACAATAAACCAAACATTCAACTATTGCATACAAAACTGTTTTATACAAAGCCTCTTTGACGTAATACCAGAAAGGGAAAAAAGTCCAAGCCATGAATATATCTGAAGCAACCCTAAGAAGTCTGCTTCCCCTTACTGCCTGCTGAGGTTGTTCTTACGTAGTACACAAATAACTAGCCATCAACATACAATTAATCACTAACATATATTGATAAAGCATTCAAAATAGATTTCACCTTTATTTAAAACAATTAACTAATGCTAACATTATGGTAAGAACTCATTATAACATATCAATAATATATTAAATTATAGAATATTCATATATTAATTATATTATTACAGACTAAAATATTATAACATAATCATAATTCTAAACTAACTT
>NW_009221226.1:0-15085 GCF_000690835.1 Fulmarus glacialis | reverse complement strand
TTTATATTATGTATTATATAATTATATTGTATTAGTATATTACTATAGATTAACAAACACTGAAACACTAAAAGATTGGTTTTTATTTTGCAAACCAACACACCTGAAATGTTAAGTGGTTCTTGTTGCAACATGTTCCTTACACACATTTATGAATACTAGCAGATTTACCTTGTACTTTTACTTTTACTTTTGTACAATTGAGAGGAATGACTTAGGTAGCACAGGTGACACAGAATTATTCCGTAAAAAATTTCAGAAATGGCAGGGCCCAGATAACCTTACTTTCTGCAAACTAGTTGATCACTGCATATACAAACTATCAACATGTAAATGAAGCCTGAATTCTTAGACAGGAAGAAAATTCACTGACGTAACATTTCATTTGAAAAATGGACTTAAATTCACCACCTTAGAACAAGGTATTTGTCAACTGTGCCTTTCTTCTCCCAACTCCTTGCAGAGGATAATAAGCGTCAATACTATGGGGAACCCCATGGTACTTGCGCCACACTACCCAAGCTATTTGCAGTTACTGTCTTCAAATCTGAAACATAACTATCAGCTTATTTAGATTAAAAAAAGATTATCCTATAGAGTTCCAACCAGCATGAACAGAATTTTTTATCAGCCATCACGTGCCTGCTTTTGCCAATATAAAACATATTTTGATTATCATACTTTAATAAATGGGAAAAACTCTGAAAGAATCCATGTAGACAACAGTTTTAAATAACATTATCAATAGACATTTGAGTTTCATGTAAACTGGTATCTGGACAGTTCTGCATGTAGGTGGTCATGAAGCCCATCTCTGATTCACCAAATGCCATACAAATATTAAATGCATTCCAATGAAAATCTTCATGTCTCTAGACTGGCCTCCATTTCTTAATCTCTTCTCCCTTCCAAGTTAATAATTCAAACTACCTACTCAATTTCTTCGTGCTTTACATTCGAAGGTTTTTTTTTGCTTTGCTTACAAAACAAGTCCATATGCCTGCTCTATTTAGTACAAGACCACCATAATGCACTGAGATTGTCTAACAAAATTCCTGTTATTCTAAAATTAAAAACCATCCAAAAAACAGATTTTCATTTACTTGCATGATTTACCAAGTCAATGGCTTTCCTATTTCCCAGTACTAGGTATAATTGCATTTTTTACACAAAATACTGAATTGCACCTGATCATAAGTCTTCCGTGTATCTCTTCCAATTAATCATGTCCTATACTGTAAATCTTCCTATAGATACAGTTCTCCTTTCTCATAAAGTAAACTACACTAATATGCAAATAGTCCAATACATTTTAAAGAATATACTCCCAGAACAATGATACGACTCATTGAGTAAATGTGGGACATGCCAACATTAAATGAATCATTTCTTAAGTAAAAAGAAATTTCACTTTAGTTCCAGTTTAATTCTAAAATCAGTTTCACTGCTAACATATAAGGACCTGTACACGCCTCTCTTCTGCAAGGATGGAGGTGGCAGACTGGATCCATTTTAGTTCTTTTGTGACAGAAAAGGATAAATGTTAAAGGAATGAGGAAAGCTAATGATAAGGAGGAAGGTTACAGTGAATTCCTCAAGGAGACTGCCAATAAAGACTGGTCATGTGTTCAGCCCTAAGAAGGCAATCACACAGCTTACTGACGTAGTATCATATGGATTTCTGCAGAAAACACTGTTCCTAAAGAACTATATAAAATTTTTAAAATTAAATAGGAAACCAAAGCAAAGATATTCAGGTGAGTTCAGCCATGTGAAAACTCGTAATTCCCACATCCCACATTTTACTTATCAGAAGCTAAAATAACTGCACAAATATTATATTTTATTTTTAAAAAATTCAATTAGCCAGTTCAGAGACTTACTCAAACTGTCGGAGATGACTAATACTCAGTGAGACCTAGGGGTTCCCAATTATCTCAAAAATTACTGAAAACAGATTTTTCAGCTTTCAATAGAATTGAACATATAATATATATAAACCAATATAAATGTATAAATATATAACATATAAAGGAATATAAATAAAAACACACTCTGATCAATTTGAATCACAGATAATACATGAAACCTTATGGTTGCCTCCAGCAGTTTCAGGAAACGTAAAAATTCTGACTCATAGCTAAGTCTGCACACCGTAAAAAACATGCACTGTAATTCCATGACTCACAACAGCTGTGGAATCGAAGTATGACATTAATTTGAATCTAGTGATGACTAGTAGACCAAAAAAAAACCCCAACAAACATACTTTATGATATGTAGAGATTTTATGAGTTGGTCAAACAAATCTTACCCCAGCAGAATTTTAGCATGAACCTCTTTGTTAGTCCTTGAGATTTCTCTCAAAGAGGTAATTTCTGCATCAAACCAAAATCCTCTTTCTTCTGGAGTCTCAACATTGTAGTTAACCATCACCACATCACCCACTTTTAGTTCACTCCACTTCAGGATGGTTCTTGCCCGGGGTCGAAGATTACTGGTGTCCATTTCTACTATGCCATTCTCTGGGTACCTTGAAAAGTAAAACCAACAACAGTAATAATTACGACTCCTGTAACAGTAAGAAGTAAGTCACAGACAACATTTTTCAGAAGTGTAAATTTTTAAATGTGCTTTGGGCATATAAGAAACGTAGTATAAAAATCTGACCTAATATCCTTTTGAAAGTTTAGTTTTCATCTAAACACAGACCAGGAATTTGACTAATCTCAAATAGAAAAAAAAGCCTCCACAAGTTTTCTCTCAAAAAAAAAAAAAAAAAAAATTAAAGTAAATCTGTAAGCACTGGATGACTTTTTGATTGGAATGCAATCAAGTTCAAGGTTTTGGCACACACATGGCCCCAGTTTGCTCCCAGTAAAGTCAACATTCCAATTAAAATGTCAATGAAAAAGTAATGAAGATTAAAACTAGGTGTTTCAACTCAGCATATTTCTAATTCAGCTTTGCTTTTATGCATTTTTTACATTTCCACTAACTTCAATAACAACACATTTAGGACAGTTTTTTAAAAATTTGACCCTACGAACACAGCACATCAATTTCATGTGGTGAATATAGTCCAAGTCCACATTCCATGCACCATGTTTAAAACAAAAGTCTAACTACAAAATGTAGTAAGTGAGAAACAGAACTAAGACTCTCAATGAGATACATGAACTCACAAATTGAAAATGTTTCTCCCTTTAAATCGCAAAACCAAAAAAACTAGAAAGAGAAATGTGGGCATCATTCCTTCTCTTGACAACACACTTCTCTTGGCAAGATGTAGTAAGGAATGCAATATTAAAAGAAATTAATGGTTCACTGAATTATAATTAAGAAATTTTTGGTTGATTTATTTTTCACTGAAACTTGGCAACTTCTTACACAGTATCTTACATAATATTACCCACAAATTGCTAGGGCTTATAGGAGACTGCTTTCTTCCTCCTGTGTTGGTGGTATGCCATCACAGCACATATACAAAAATCAAAGAGTAATGAACAATTTCTGAAAAGCTCCAATTCCTTTCCAAGTTGAGAAAGACTCACTTAGCAGAATTAAGATAGTGATATTTGACAGCACTACAACTAAAATCCCAATGCAAGAAAGAAAGCTTTTAAGATTTGAGATGTTAACTTTTCAGTTTAACACCACAACCTTCTTAAATCCTCTGTATAAGGCAATTATTCAATGACAGTAGAGCCTGTATAGTTTGGAAAAACGTGCACAATATGGACATGATGAAAACACTGCATTCAGAAAAAAGCTGGCCTGTTACAAAAAGAAATAAAAAGTAAGATGCTAGACTAAACCAGTGAAGTTCCTTTCCGATACCGTGTGTAAGCGAATAAAGAATCTGCCATCATTTAAGTAGTACTAGATGAGGTCACAGTACAAATTTAACAGAGAAATGAAAGTAAGTCTACTGGCTATAAACAAGTGCTATTAGAAGTTCTCTTTTTTCCTTCTAACAAACATTGCTGATGATATATCTTAAACTGCATTTCCATCATGCAATTATTGGTACTTTAGCAAGAGCACTCATGCTTTATAGTTAATATACCTTTATCAAACAGCACTGATAAATCGTAATGGCAAAATTCTACTCTTACTAATAGAAGTACATCTCTGTCACTTTCCAGCATGCCTCCCTGTAGTGAACAAGATCATTTCAAGGTCTTGTAACTTACTACATTACTACATAAAGAAATACTAAAACTACTGTCATTAACAGCATGAGGCTCTGATAGACTATAGCCTGAAATCAGGATGTCTACTCCTAAAGAGTTAATTGAAAGCCCACTGATGTAATTGGAGACATTTTAAACAAGTTCATTTTGCTTTGTTTTATGCCTCCTATTAAATCTAACACACCAGTTTACTACTACTGATAAGGTAGGGCAGGGCCTTGACCTGGCATTCTATCTCCAGGCATTTCTTTGTCCTCTACCATGCAGATATCCAGAGTGTGCCTTAAATTTGAAGGAAGATTTAACAATTTTTTTTGTTTAAAGAAACATGAACCACAGCAGTTGAAAAGTGGCTGTACCTTTAGATAAACCAATGGCCAAGTAAAGAACCATATCCTTAACTACTTACAAAAGTTAAATCCAAAGAGTGTTTTTTCCCCAACATTTTCAGATCCTAATTACAAAAATCTGCATGACAGGAATTATATCATACAAAGACAGGTGCTTGGGATCGAGCTATTATCCAAATGACAGTCTCATACGATGTAACTCTCCACGGTTCCTAAATTTTTTTACTTGGTTTTGTTTGCAATTTGAGTGTGTACTGCAAAGCTAACATTTGTGGTTTTACCTTTATGTCATGCAGCTTTCCCTTAAAAGAACTATTACACAATTCTACTATAACAATCATGAACGTGGTAACTGTAATATCCACAAAAACCGTAAGGCAGATTCATCTACAGGTAATAAGACAAAGCAAAAAACAACTATAGAGATAATGTCTATTTTATTGAGTGCCTGAATAATGACATCACGTTATAGTACAACAGGCTACTGAAATCTTAAGACAGCTATGTTTGAGCTACTAGTCAGTTCCAATCATCTTACAATAAACCCTTCCTAAAGGTTGGAGAAGACAGCAAGTAGCACACAGTAAATGAAGACTCAGTTTCGGAAACGAAAATAGAGCTTAAACATCAGGAAACTAAAGAAGATAGATAAAAAATAGACATCATTTATGTATAGACTGAAATAATCAAGTGAGAAGTACATATAAGATCAGTGGGATTGTAAAAAAAACCAACACACATTAAAAAAGTTCCAGTGTCACTAACAAAAAAAAAAAAAAGAAAAAAAAAAGAAAAAAAAATCAGAACATGTAACTTAAAACAGTCTACATTCACAGAAACTTAACTTTGACCTGAAAAATCTATTCTCTTCGAAAAATAAAATCCTTTCAGGTTCTGTTTTTCCTGGGAGACTTGGACAAATATATTTTTTACTTAATGATTAAGAAATATTTTTTTCCCAAATTCAGACTTGCGTCATCTTTCCCACCCCTATACAACTCAGAACAGAATCTTTCCTACTGCACTGCTGAGGAACTTCAAAGATTGTTAACAATGACTCCACCTCTGTTCTTGGAAGTATCTGATGAAAGAACCCAAACAAAGAAGATTGCTTATCAGCATAACTAGAACAAGATCACTTACCAAAAGACACCCCCCAAAGTCCCCTTTTACAGACAGAAAGAAACTAACTGCTTTCCAAAGAAAGAAAAGGAAGGCAAACTCTTAACTGAGTAAATTTTTCCTCTTATTGGCTGGTCAGAAACTTAAGCTCAGAAACTTTGGAAGAAAAAAAGATAGCTTACAAACAGGTGATATTTCCCTTGTCAGAATTCACCTTTCTTTTGCATCAGGTTCCAGACATTGAGTGTTTTGCTGCTGTGCCTTCACACATAGAAATACGCTTTTATGGACATCGGTGAATTCTAGCAGATAATCTACCATTCACGTTTGTCCACAACTGACACCCAAGGCAGGACAGCAGAAACAGCATTTATTACAAGTTTTTGAGTTAGGCTCAAAATCACACAGAGTCACACTATATATGTTAAGCACAGTACCAATATTCCTCATTATGCTAAGTAATGAGTAAACAGTACTTCCACAGAAAACTTGTGCCCTCAAATGTATCTAATCCCACAATTTACCTGAGTAAGTATGGAAAAAACACACTCACATTAGAAAATGCTACTACCTTCCATGTTAGTTTTCCCAAAGTTTAACAAGTTATTTGTAAAAATCCCACATTAACTTAAAACCTAATCTCTTAAATATGCAAGAGTAATATTTAAATATAGTATCACAAAATGAGAATACGTGGACTTATGTAGATAAACCAACACATAAAGAGAACACATATGATCCTTTAACAAGCCTCAAGAATGAAGTGAAAAACCCATTCCGGCAAGCTATAATAAAGGACTACTGTTAGACATGAATGTTTACTGAAAGTGTTTTCTTATTTATTGAGTTACTTTTAAAATCCTAAGATGACCCTCAAGAGAAAACAGAAACATTTTCACAGCAGTGTTCTAATTAGATTGGCATAAGTTTGGTACAGTTGAAATGAAGATTGTATGACACAATTCAATCTTTAAACTTAAAACAATTGTAGACATTTTCTTGGTTTTCCATGTTTTTCATGACACTTGGCACCTAATATTGAAAAAAGCAGACATTGTAACAGTAAGCATAATCGTAACAGTTTAATGAATACCGCCCATAAGAAGTCTCATGTTCATCGTTAAGCTGTATTTCCCTGTAACTTAATTTTTCTCTCTAATACTTCTAACTGTAAATACTAACACTAGCATAGCAAGGATTTCTTAAGATTTCCTATCTGTGTGGACAGTTTCCATAGCAAAGAATTATCCATGAAGTAAAAATTCCAGTGTTTCTTGGCTATGGTCAATATCTGCTCATTCCTAAAATGCTCAAATATTAAAAAACATATTAACTCTATGTCAGAATATACACAAGTCTGCTCAATTTACTGAGATCTTGCAACATATCCTTCAACACTTCTCCCAGCTGTTACCAGAACAACTGGAACTGGAAAGATAAAGTTCTTGAAACAAAAGTCAAGACTTTCCCATCCCTTCTCCACAATAGTATGGTAAGGAATGTCAGTGCAGATGTGCAATGTCTTCAATTGTTATTTTCCAATATAAATAGAATGAAAGTATAATTTATTTTCCCAATCAACAAACTCAGAAAAGAGTCATTCAATACACACCCAGAAATGAAGGAATAGAAGGGCGCAAATAAAAGAAGAAAGAAAAAGGAATGAACTCATTAGAGGAGGTAAATCTGATTAAGAAGGTAAACCTGAATAAAAACTACATTCACACCACCACCACCACCCCGATAATTTGCTACCTGAGGAAATAATGACCATAATTTTGCTCAAGTATTCTGAGAAAGCGAATGATACTATACTGGAAGAGCATCTAAGCCACAATTATGAATGGAAAGAAAAAAAAAAAAAAATCACTGTGATAATAAAGCTATGAGTTTGCACTTCCAGAAGACCAGCAGGTCTGATAATTTGTTATTACAAGAAAAAGGTAACATATTTCAAAAGGCAGACTGGAAGGAATAATGAATACCAATAAAGATAAAAATCAATCACATGGAACATAAACAAGATCTTGAAAACCTTACCTAACAACTAATAATTACAGAATTAAGCAGCTTAAACACTGAGAAACTGTATTAATAGCCTGAAGAGAAACATCTTACTTTCCTAATGATTTTAGTTCTGAGTATTAAGAAAAATTAACTTCTAGACTTACACCATTGCACTATATGGACAACAGAGATACTCTGAAAGAAGACAAACTGGAAAGAGAGTATCAAAACAGAAGTTCAGAAGCTGTAAGAAATACATATAAAGTTGAATTTTTAATACAAAACTATTGTATAATGAGTCTAAATACTGTGAACGTAATGAAAAACAGGTTTACTTCCCTAGTTAGCACACAGGATGACAAGTCACACAATTACTGAAAGACCTTTTTTTTTTCGAAAAACCTTTCCTCAGGTGTTCAATCTGTGACTGTGCAAGGAGAACACTTACAGCTTATTAAAGACAAATAAATAAGAAGTAGAAAAAGTTCAATCACATTCTCACTGACCACACCATTTTTTTCAGCCAAGTATCAGTTTTAAAGGAAAAAAAAAGTTTTAACTGTTGACATTTCAGTTGTTCTCTCAAACAACTACTACGACAGCAAAGCTTCTCTCCCTAATTTCATGTTTTCTAAAGAGGCACAAGAAACACCTGGATTTCCTCCTTAAACTATTTCCTTTTCAGTTTGTGGAAAGTGTCTACATCCTTAGAAATCAAAGCCTTACAGTTAATGCCAGTCGTCAAAACCCTGAAGGCTAATACATGCAAACACTCTGAGATTATAAAACACAGATTGTGCAGTCAGGAAATCCACTGCAAATGAGAAAAGGAATCTTACAAGGTATCGACTTCTTGAAATTAAGAGCAGTAGTATGCAGCCTACTCCCCCAAAATACTTCTAAGTTTGAACTAATATGCCTAGACAGCCACATCGTAGTTGCACTCTTCTTCTAGTGAGGATGTAAAGACTGAAGACTTATATGTGACCTAGCAGGTCTCCCATTGTTTTAGCATTGTCTAATAATCTGTATGAGAGAAAGTTTTGAATGAGTAAACAAACTAATGACTGATATTAGAAACTAGAAAACAAAATTGTGCAGCTAGGAGAGGTGCTCCAAGTAGTCATTCAGACCAATTATAAAAAACGTTTGTTACGTTGTTGTTGACAGAAGGTCAAAGAAAACACATGCTTCCCTTAGGAAAAGATTGTCTTAAGAGAAGATACTACTGGGCAGACAATACAGCTATCATTCCTCTTCCTCTTCTGAAATTCTAAAGTGGCCAACATGAACCAAGATAACAGGTGCCATAATGAAGCTATGGTCTGTAGCTCCCAATATTTCTTCATATTTCTAGCCATTAACTTAGTATCCTTCAAAAGAAATCACTCCCCAGCCTCCTCACTTCAACTGTTTAGACTACTGGCAGGAATTTGACAACACACACCTTCCTGATATGCACTACTTCCTGTGCTTAATGTATATAAGAAAAAAGTCAAATATTTCAGTTAAACATGTTTACAAGGGGTATTTGAGAATTACATCGTGTGCAAGAGGATGTATTTTGGCATTTCTTCACAGAAGACAAAACAGAAGTGTTTGCATCATGCTCTTTCACTAATGCTGCTCAAAGCAGCTACCTCTCAAAGAACCAGTGATTCTTTCCCTTGCTGTGCCCCCACTGTACAGCCACTGGGCAAATTCATTTGATTGGATCAGAGACATAAAAACTAGGTATATTCACTTAGTGAACATTAGTTTTTAGATATATTAGGAAGCAAGAACGCTTCACTGTACAGCCACACAACCCCCAAATTCAATGCAACTTAACTACCAGATGTACATCGTTAGTAAATAAGGTAAGAGGAAGAAGCAGTGGCCACCTCATCTGACAATGGCCCATAATGTCTTTTGGTCTCCAAAATCAATTTATCAACAGTGCCACCTGTGTGAATTCTCAGATACGTTCTGTTAAATCCCAGCTACTACTTTTATTTGAACATTTAACATCAAAAATATTCTAAAAAATATACCCGTTAAGCAAGTCTAATCTTCAAACCATTCCTTGAGAAAGGAATAGCAAGTCTGAAGATCTTCACGATCTCTTCAGGTAAGGAGACACTTTCAAGGAGAAAGTGATTATTTTTCTTGACCAGGTAGTACTCAGAACTTTTCTTCTCATTTCTGCAAAATATTCTGTGCCCTCCAGCTATCAACCTGTGTCTTGCATGTTACTTACACAGCACCCAGGATGACTAAAATTTTTTACTTCTATGACAACACAGTGAAATCCTAATTTTCTTAATGTATTTCTTAATATATTTCTTAATATATTTACAGAAAATGCAGAATTGTGCATACATACATTATTTTTCAAAGGTTAATGACAGTCTGGACTACAAGTAACAAATGAAACTCACCTGAAACAGGCAAGACTCTTTTGGTAAGGATAATGGCTGCAGCAGGACACAGCCCTTTAGAGTGCTAGGCTATCACAGTCTTTCAAACAAAACGCCTTACAGTTTTTTTTAATTTTGTCTCCTCCCTTTATAAAAAGGATGATCAGTAATAACTTTAGCCTTCATTGGGAACTGTTTCTCCTCACACCACTTTCAAGGTGAACTTCTCTGATTGTCTGCAACCCTAATTAGTCCTGAATAAATAGAATAGATGTGTAAGAAAAAGGTTTAAATAAAAAGAGTAATCTTCTTGACAATGAGAACTCCCCTTGTACTTAAAGACCTTCTCCTCCTGCACCTGAAGACTTTTCAAAGATCCTACAACATGCAATAATAGGGGAATAAATGTTTTCCATTTGAGCAGAATGAGATCTGGGGAATGAACAAATACTTAAATTTTTAAAAAAGTATTTCAAGTAGGATCCCTCCCAACTTCTTTCCTCCTAAACTGTTTTTTCACTTTGCACTGTTCCCCGTATGTCCAAATGAAGTTTGTTGCCCAAGTTCCTATTTTTGCATCTCTTTCAGCTTGCATGAGGCACCTGTGCCCCTAACACGACTCAAACACTTCAGAAGCAGAAGCAAATAAGCTTAAAATGGTAAAAAAGACTGCCAATCTTACAAATGCTTCTCAGGCAGAAGCAGAAACAAAAATGAAAACACAGGAGTATTGAGTTGATGGGTCAATGCATTTTACTAGTGTTTAACAGCAAACCTTCCATCTTGAAATGAAAGCTAACACTGACAGAACAACTGAATTAGTTCAATTTACACTTGGGAACACAGGAGTCCAACAGATGTCCGGGATCACTGAGATCAGTCCCCTTTTATTACAAGCTATCACATACACTAATCTTTTCCTGGACTCCATTTATGATCTGAGGCTCTAAAATTACTGTGGTATTTTCCACAACAATTTTTATTTTTATGACATTTTACACAGCTTATGGAAGACTAACTGGCTAATGAGAGAGACATACTGACTGAGGCTTACAGATATGGTAATGGCATATTCTTACGTGCCTTCAAAGCAGGCTGTAATCTCTTTGGAGCAAGGAATGCCTTTTTGTTAAATGGTTTTACGAAGTTTAGCACAACAGTAAGAGAATTTTTTCTTGAGGACTATAGGTCCTAATTAGTAATAATATTTGATAAAAGCATATATAGTAATCAACACAAGCTCTTTATTTAGATGCAACAGCATCAGCAGCTTAAGGACAGAACCAGTAAGAACAGACGTCTTACTACTGACGAAAATTAACACTCTTCTTCATTTTTCATGCTGAAGAATGAAATGGACTACCCTCAGTAATGTTATTTCTTAGAAATGCATTACTCAGGTTTATTCTGTAAACAAAATTGCCTCTGTCACAGGCGCAGATCTGCACACATTCTCTTCTTCCCATTCCTCCCGTCCTGTATTTTTGATACAGGGAGTCCGCGCAAATGCATCACTAGCAGCAACTACATAACCGAGTTCTTGACAAGAAACAACGGTGCAAATGAGAGTGTCACCCTAGGAAAGCCACATTCATGATCATGCCTGCTTTGCCAGGCTACGTGCAACAAAGTTCACCCATTTAAAGCTGACTGTTCTGTCTGCACAAAACAGCTGTTGGTTCTACACAACTTCAAACCCAACAGCATACAGACTCCAGGATAGATAAATGATGAACACGCATATGGAAATGATACCTCAGAGAAACTAGTTGCTCTTAAGTACATGTCCTAATTACCTACACATCAGTCTATAGGCATAGTCAGTAGCTCCCCACACCCACAGTTCAGACAGAGTGGGTTTCCGATTTCCTTCATTACACAGTAAATACTGTAGGATCTCATCCAAGGACAGCATAGTTTCTAAACACATGTAATAGCCAGTACTAATATTCTAGAGATATCCAGAATGGTGGCATTCTTTAATAATGTCAGAGTTAAAAGTATACGGCAACTTAAACTCTGCCTTAGCAGTCTTGCAACAGATTTTCAAATTACCAGCTCCGCTGAGACCATCTCTAAGATCACTGTATCCTCTGATCTTCCAGCTAGCAGCACAAAGAGACACAGGGATCATCTGAAGTAATTGGTCCCAAGCAAGTTGGACAATGCCTATTCTATCCAACTTGTGAAATGCTATGCAATTTAAGAAGAATATAGGAAAACTAGTTTTCTAAACAAAATCAGAAGCAGGTTGAGTCTTAGTTTAAGACAAAACCTAGAGGTAGGTCCCAAAAGAAATCTTGTAATAGAAAAAAAAAAAAACCACAAAACAAAAAAAACAAACCCCAAAAAACCTGAAACCCACATGCAGGCTGTCATTCTCCCTGTAGAAGTGAGAGAAATCATGAAAGTCATCTTGTGGAAGAACAGAAGTAGCAAGCTGGTTGCCACAGGCTCTGAAGGTTAACATCAACCATCAGTTTTCTATTACATTAATGATGAGGATCCCTCAGAAATGGCAGCATTCTCCTAAGCCCAGGAGAAACATTAACTTCAGTAAAGTGCAAGGAGAGAAGCCTGGGAAACCCACTGAAAGATGGTGTACTGACATAGAAGCAAGGACTAACGTAATAATCCTCAAGATCCATCAGACAAATCAAAGTATTAACCAATGAGCTTCTCTTTGAAGAGGGACACTAGTGTCCAACAAGAACCCTAATGTACTTGAAAAGTCCATCGGGTTAAAGTCTTCCTGTTCACCAACAATGACAAAGTCTATTTTAGCAAAATGAAACATCAAGAACTGGGGAAAAAAAAAAATCTACTCTTAATAAATCTACTATTAGAAATACTCTAACTTCTGCCTGCACAGATCCAGGAACTTGGTAGTTTTTTTAGGAGTCCTCACTAATAGTAATGGGCAACTGGCTACCTAAATTGCCAGAATCAGGCTGGGCGTGTAACTCACTTACTGTGCATCCTACCTTTGCATTGCTTTTCAGACAGGCTCTTTATAGCATCAAAGAAAAGATATCCATGTAAATTCTTATGGATCATAAAAACATCCGACACACATCCTACACAGAACAGACAGAGACTTGACTATAGTATCTTGGGTTGAGAAACAAAGAGACCTCAGAGTAATTCCAGATCTGAAAGAGTTCAGAGGGCATCACTCCACAGCTCATATTAAGCATGAAGTAAACAGATGATCCTTCTTGCTGACGTATCTGGTTCCCTAGAATAACTAACCACAAACAGTGTACTTCATGACACATCATGCAGGTATTACCTCAAGATTTTATTTACACTTCTCTGTTGATTGATATAAAACCTGAGAGGGGTATTATCAGCCAAACACAACACCCTGAAAAAAGTTACCTACACTTGAGCCATATTAAATCTATACTTGCATATAGGTAGGCATACTCACATTTCTCAGGCTGCAGAAACGTCCAACCTTCCTGTGACTACCATGGAGAGCCTTTTTAAACAGAAGGCTTTCATCACAAATGACTTAAACAGGAAAAGGAAGGAAAAGACAGAATTTGTTTGTAAATCAGTAAGTCTTTCCACTACTTTAAAGAAGAGCTAACCATTAAGAAGCTAACACTCACAGAGTGAGAGAACTGCCTCCCTGAAACTAAGTAGACTATATCCAGCGCTGCACAAGCAACAAATATGAAACAGAGTAAGTAAAGAAGAATGGGCAAACTTTTGTATGACACAGCACTGAGAGACATGTCCACATTAAGCTTCTGAATTGTCCTGCCCTAATTTAGAAGTGATTCTTAAGCAAGCTGTGGTGGAGACTCTACCTACAGTTATCTCCGTTAACTTCAGGATCTAAGCATGTGTTGGATTCCTCATCAGTCCTTTCAAATAAGGATTGGGCTTTCTTCTGTTCAAGACAGGTTCACATCTTGTTCTTCTGTATTAGAAGACAGTTGCTCGGAGCAGAAGAAAAATGTACGATAGCAGTGTATGAAGCTTGATAGCACACCCTTGACTTCAAAGTCTTTAACAGCTCTTTGTGATACCAACAAATAGATAGGTGAAATGGAAATACAGTGAATAAAGTGGCAGAAGGGGAGGAAGCCAACACTGGTAGAAATAGGAACACACCTGTAAACAATGCTGCCTCCAAGGAAAAGGCTGCATTCAGAAACTGAATGACGAAGATGGACTATCAGGCAAAAGCTATATAGCCACAACTGGATGCCAAAACTGTCCAATGTTTTCAGCTAGAAAACCAAAGCCAGATGAACATCAGATCTGTTGATGCTGTTCTAACTACTTTCAAAGAATCAGGTGTGGAACATACAAGCAAGCCAGTACAGATGCAGCCTCCTCAATGCACAGCCACAGGACTATGTAGAACCACTGGCTAGGGCAGCATTGTCCCTCATTGAAACTGGTGGAGGAAGGGTAAACACGCCACAATTTATGGAAACATTTTGGACGAAAATTCTTAATTACTTCTTCATGCTCTTTGACAGATTTTCTTACCACCCCCAAAAAACTTCAAAGTAGAGAGAAGTGCACTCCAGTATAAACCAGTAAGGCAATTAAGGCTAAAGGTTAACTTCCCTGATAAGCACAGTCTAAGAGAAAATTACTGAGGTGAAGCTTCACTTTTGGATAAAATTCCCAGCCACACAGTTCTGAGATAGATGGTGTCAAACACATAACTCAGTCCTGAATCTATGAATACAGTGTGAATACCCATGGGACAGCTAAGAAAAGAAAGAGAAGAACAGTTTCAGGCCTTCATCTAAGTCAAGACGTGGATCTGTGTATTTTGCAGACAGCAAGGTGAGACAGGCCTGCCCTAGAGGACTTCGTTGCAAGAACTGGGCCTATGATGATGGAAGACCTGGTCCTGACATGGGGTTGCACAGACTTCCAGTATCTCCTACATAAACATCACTATTAGCATTACTGATTCCAGCCACCAGGAGAGGGGAAAAAAAAAGGGGGGGAAAAAAAAAAGGAAAAAAAGAAAAGAAAA
>NW_009221225.1:2521-45192 GCF_000690835.1 Fulmarus glacialis | reverse complement strand
GGAGACCTTGTTGCGGCCTTTCAGTACTTTAAAGGGAGACTATAAGAAAGATGCGGAAAAACTTTTTAGCAGGGCTTGTTGCGACAGGACAATGGTTAATGGTTTTAAACTAAAAGAGGGTAGATTTAGACTAGATTTAAGGAAGAAATTTTTTACAATGAGGATGGTGAAACACTGGCACAGGTTGCCCAGAGCGGTGGCAGATGCCCCATCCCTGGGAACATTCAAGGTCAGGTTGGACGGGGCTCTGAGCAACCTGATCTAGTTGAAGATGTCCCTGCTCATTGCAGGGGGGTTGGACTAGATGACCTTTAAAGGTCCCTTCCAACCCAAACTATTCTATGATTCTATGATTCTATGAGCTGAAAGCTGTCTTCCATGAGAAAGATGAATGAATATCTTGTAGTACTTTCATAGGAGGAAAATCAGTTAAATTAATTAGACAAAATATCTGATAACTAGACTAACAATACTTGATAGAGTTTTCTGTCCAACTTCTAACAACTTATGCTTCCTAAAACATTGAGGTTTTTTCCATTTAATTTAAAAAAAACGGTGCAAGAAACCAAGCTTAAAAATAGGATAGCTTTTTTTAGGCGTGGGGGTAGTATAACTAATTTTCTGACTGGGCCTCTGCTGTGACCTGGGTGAGAGTTTGTATTTATTTTTTGCTCTGGGAAGGAAATGGTTTTGAATAGACAACCATATTTCAATTGTGCTCATATACAATAATAAATGCAAAGCAAGATTTGTGGGAGAAGTAAGATCTTTTATTAGAGCAAGTCATATAGCTGGAAAAAACAGACAAGCTTTCAGGCCCATAAGCCGTTTTTCAGGTCTGAAATAGAAGTAGTTATCTTCAAAGATAAATACAGGTGAAGAACAGTTCTTCTGAGTTTAATTAGATTGTTAATAATTTGGACCATCTTAGGAAGAATGGGTAGCTGGAACTGCAGTTCTTAATTTGAAATTTCTGATCATTATTTCTCATTAAATTCCCAAATCTCAAATAGGAAAAATGTAAAGTGTGATGAACTTCTGTATTGTTGTTAGAAAAGAGATGCCTGACTTATTTCACCTGTTTATTTCTCTACTTTGATCAAGATTAGGGGACCTTGGCCATCTAATCTTAATTCCTTCTGGAGACCAGGCAGACGTGCCACAAATATTGAACACAAAAGCATATGTTAGTGTAAATGAGCTATCAAGCTATCAATGTATGAATAGAATTACACCAGTGATACCAAGAAAAGCAATGGCTAGGCATTACCTTCCAACAGCTAAGAGGCAGAAGAAAAGAAAATAGTGCCGAAGGCTCTGAAGCTATCAGAAATTTGGGATTCTCCCTAGTAGAAAGTGAAAACCTTGAGGCTTGCATGGTTTGTGAAAGACTGAAGAGAGGCTGTGGACAAGTCTGACCTGAAGACTTGTGACACAACAGAAGTACCTGCTGATTTCTACTAACTCATTGTTTTATAAATTGAATCTAATGTGTGTCCTCTCACAGCACTTGTGTGAGGTCAGTATTTTCCCCGTTTTATGGACAAAGAAATAAGGACCAAGATGATTCTCTTCCCTGCGGCAAGACCTTCCACTTTGTGATGTCTGAAAATTTAGAAATAACTGTCTAAATATCTGTCTTTATCTTTTCGTGTTTCAATATACAACTTCCTACACACATGTTGTGAATACACGCTGCACTTCTCTTTCTGTCATTGCTGCTCCTGTGAGATTTACTGCAGCCCTGACGAGGCAATAGCTTTGCTGTGCCTTCTGAAATCCATGCTGGATTTTGCTTGGATGCTAGAGTGTGTTCCCATCCCGCAGTAAATGCTCTCTGCTCTTTTTTGCCCGTGGCCTTCGGGCTCTCAGCAACACTTAGGGAAGGGAACATGGCTGCTTTCTCCTTCTGCTACCTCAGCAGGTGTGATCTGTACGGAAGAAATTATGCTGGTATTCCAATGGCTTATTTTTAATGTTGCTAACATAACAAGTCATTATTATGGTAATTAAATAGCCAAAATCTTGTAAATTCAAAACTTACAGAGTTCTTAAAAAGGTAAGTGACTTCTGAGTTAACGGAAAGACTTGAGTGGTTGCTTAGTGGTTGCGTTAGCACCACTGTTCATATATTCTGTACTCGAAAACCTCTTTTCCATCTTTTAAGACAGACACTTAATTCAACACTTCTACAGTGTGAAGATATAATTTTAGGAGGCAACAAGTAGGTATTTTATTTTGTGGCTTCTTATTATCAAAGGTTTATAAATAACTGGAACTATCTAAAATTCTGTATCCTCAGGTTTCAGAAAAAAAAAACCAAAAACCCCCAACAAAACCAAACTCCATCATGTTTTCCATCCAGATCTGTGACCACGATAGCCTGTCTGGGTAGTTGTCCCTTAAATCTAAGGAAGGGAAATGAGCATAACTTATAAACAGCAATTTTGAATTGGACATTTTGTTATCATTTGGTGAGTATTCTTGTCTCCAGTATGTCTTCCCTTTGTTTTACGATCATGTATCCTCACAATCCACAAAGCAAATAGACATCTGAAGGTGTCTTTAGAACAACTCCATTTATCTGAATAGAATGATCGACAAGAAATATGTTTGTGTATGGGGCAGCCAGCAGACTTACTCTTCCCTCTCTCTGGCAACATAAGCTAAATTCAGTTAACTGGAGATAAACATAAAGCACTAATAAACCATTACATTAACTGAGTTTGTTATTGTGCATATAAATTTAAGGGGAGAAAAGAGACACACTCTTAGAGTCAGATCTTACGTGCCAAGTTTCTGATCAATACCTACTGTAATTCTGCAAAGCACATCACTCTAATTAGTAAAAATAAAATGTAAACAGTGTGCTAAATAGTGGACAAGCATCTGCAAATATTATTTTAAAGATGGAAAAATAAAACCAATATTGTAATTGGGATTAGCACTTTGAACAGTGGAGTCACAGAAGAAAATTGGTAGCCTGTGATAAAGTTGGGGAGGTTTATTGTAATTTCATTGGACCAATGATTTTACAAGCAGGCTCTGTGCATCACGGCAAGAAAAAAATACTCTGTAAGGAACTTGTTTTGATTTGAGACATTTTCAGAGGGCTATTTTAATTTAATTAATGAAAAATCATAGGTTAATTGCCTTCTGCTTTAATGTGAGGGTATTATGCATGCAGGCATATTTTATTTATATCTTGACTGTTTGATGTACACAATCAATTCAAAAAGGGATAATGAAGAAGTGTTCCGCCCTGTGTAGAATAGTAATTAGGGACTCTAGTGGAGGTTTTTTTTATTAATTGTGCAGTTCTGTAAACATGTTTGACATAATGCTGAGAAAAGCATTTGTCAAATTTTGCTATTCTCCTCTTTTCTTCTTACTTCTTACCATCCCTTCTATCCCCACCCTTTCTCCCATTTAGTCAAAATACGTGGTAGGGCATTAACCCTCACTGCCTCAGCAGCAGTCTGACTTCATATGACAGATGTATAACGGACATTAAGGAAAAGATGCCCCTTGAAGAGCCTATGTTATGAGACGTACGTATGATGATAATAGAAATGTTAAGGTTTGTGGGCTTTGGAAGAGTCTATGAAAGATGCTGAGCTATAATAAGGTGGTGTATCTTATAACAGCAACCGGGACGTATTGGGCAGAGCAGTCACTGTGGCAGTTCTTCTGAGCTGAGTCCGTGCTGTGTATAAGCCACAAGGGTGAGAGAGATCATGCAAATGAAAACTCTGTTTCTGTTTTATCAGTTTCCAGTGAAGTCAGCAATAGCAAAGTATGATACCACACTGTAGACAGGAGCATCTTCTGATGTATGACTTTTCCTTGATCCAATTACTGACTTTTTTTAGAAATACAAGAAGATACCCACATTTCATTCAGGCAGTTGTACCATTGTGTCTCCTTTTCTGTTCTTTCCTTCTCTTTCTCTTCCCACCTTGACTGTATGTCATTTTAAATGTTCAGCAATACCTCATTTTCTAGATAATTCAAAATTAACATGTCATAGAAAAACTTTTCTGTGTATAGAAGGTGGTACTTATAACAGATCAGCACCTCACAGAGAGGATAATAGTCTTCAAGAACCTCCATTTGAAGTGCATCCTTAATTATTTTACCCTGGGTCATTTTATGGCATAGGCAGATGGTTTTGGTGTCTTCAGCTGAGACATAAGTTGTAATCATACACACTAACAACCTCCCATGTTCTGCAAGAGTCAAAGATTATCTTTTTGAGGTTACTTGCCTCAGAATTAGTTTGGAAGGGGTATTCACAGGCTAAACCTATTTTATCTGCTCCCCAAACTACTCCTAGAGTCATTTTTCATATAAAAGGGTTCAAGGTAACACTATTAATTTTCATTCTTGGGTGAAATTCCTCAGTTCCTGCTGTGATGAAACTCACGCTAACAGTCATTATTTGTGCAGTCTGTAAAGACTACCCAATGCTGTCGGTGCATATGGTGGGAACAACTCCAAGTGGCAGAAATAACTCCTTAGGACAACACTGGCAGTAGACATGATGATGCAAGGAAACCTGACTGAGCATGTAGAGCCAAATAGAAATCATCTACGTCTAGAGTATTACAAGCCTGAGATTGTTTTCAAGTTAAGCAACAGCCAATACTTGGTCCACAAGAAACTACCCCACCTGCTCATGGCAAACCATCTGTAGGGTACCACTAAAAGCGTGTTTGTCTTGCTGAAGGTGAAATTAGTGTCGACAAGATAAAACCGGTCACCTAATCTTGGGAGGTATGAGCCCTCGCTAAGGGTGTTTTTTCTGATATATTTTTAAAAGATGGAATGTAGAGACAAAACAATTAAATGAGGACAAAGAAAACACCTTCCAAGTCTCCAATTCTCTTGAATCATGTAGGGAAGAGGGGAGCTGCTGAATTCATTGCTCCCAGTTCATGCTGGAGAGTGGGACGTAGCAGGGCAAAAACGTACTTGAGCTCACGTGCACATGTGCATGTGTACATTCTCCCTTGTCTTGGTAGCTGGGAATTGTGGGACGAGGAAATAGTGCCTGGTCTCAGCAACTCTTCAGTGGTCTTCTTCTGAAAGCATGCAGTGGAAGTATTACTTCAAATATCGAAACTGTACTATAGCTGGATACATGGAGAACTGAGGAATCCTAGCAAAAGTAGTCTTCACTTGGAGCCTTCTCTGCCTCCCTGACGTCCTCACCATTTGAAGGCTGAATTAATTGACATTGCCTTTGGGAAAGGTTACCATGAAAAGAGGTCTTTGGTGGCTTTGTGGTAACTGTGTTGTGTAATAACATGATGACAAACAGATGCCCATGATTCTGATTCTATAGTTGTGTTTATACACATTCATGTAAACATGGTCTCTCTTCTCCTATCTGGTGGAAGAGGGAACATAAATAATCTTAGGTTGTATCAGTTCCACTGCTCAATAGACCCTCTCCAGTGGGAGCAGGCAGTCAAAGTATCTTATGTATAGAAGACATGGATGCTGAGATCACAGGCAACTTACAAGCTGCTGTTCTTTTTCCCATCAGAAAAAATATGCATTGTTTGATTCCTTCATTTTGTTTCACACAGTATAATCAATTCCACATACATGATGAGCTTCTTTTAAATACTCAGATCCCAGAGGAAGATCCTCTAGTTTCATTTGGCTTTTCTTGGAATAATCTTAGTCCTCACAGTAAGATAATAAAGTCTTGTTAATTCATACTTACTAGGCTATTGTATTTGAAAGATTTCAGATGTCATAAGTAAAGGCTTATCGTGGATTTCTAGCTTACCTTTATAAGGAAATATCTAAAGCTTTTTACAAACAGAGCTGAAGCTTGAAAATCACTTGAAATAGTGTCATTCAAGGGCAAGACCACTCTTTTGTCCCATGGATAAACAAAACAAGACGTGTTAAATAAACCTTAATGGTGCGAAAACCTTATAATCTATCAATGTTAAATTACCAGCAATGATTATTTGGGAGGGAGGTTTAGATGGAATGTGGTCATCTGCTATTTTCCAGCTATAGTTCAATGGTATCTCCTAGAGAAGGCAAAAAACCATGACTATGCAACTAAATCAACACATTAATCAGAGAATTCATGAGGACTAGAGCTCATGCCTTCCTTCAGATTAAAAGAGCCCAAAATTCATCTCAATACATAGATAATAAAGTCACTGCACAGAATTTCTCTGTATTTATAGCTCTGTAATTAGAACCATGGGTTTCCTTAAAAATGCTATCAGGTAAATTAAAGGAGGCTGCATATCCAATGAACAATTATTTCAATAATCTACATTTGAGTTTCTTGAATTCCTGACTGTGTAAGCTTTACATGATCCTTGCAATTGATACCTATTGACCTGTATTCTAGTGATGTGAATATGAATTTCTAAGCCATCTCCTCTCCGGCCGAATAATTTCCTTTAATAGCTTAGGCAAGCCCCTAAAATTTTAATTATCCATTTTGCCATCAGTAAAATTTTCAGAGTTCAAGTGAGGCCCATTAGTGGACATGAAGATAGATCACTGTTCAGTATGAAAAGGCTACCCCCAAAGGATCTGAGTTATTACCTACTTGGATGTAAAATCATCTAATCTAAAATTGTACCAAATGATTTCTCTATCAAATACAATAACTTTTGGCTGAAATATGGCATCTATTTTTGGAGGATTTGCTATCTTGGTTTAAATAAGTGACAGAGAAACCAATGCAAACCTAGGTAACTTGTCTCAATGGTTGTTTTCCTTTACTTTTAAAATGACCTTAGATCTTATTCCAACACTGCATTTATTCAGCATAAGGACCAAGCTCAGGCTTTTGCTATATTTTCATCTCCTTAACTAAATAAGTTTACTAACATCTGAAATTTATATCCCCTTTGAGTAATTATGTGATCATATTTCCTCCTGAATAGTATAGTCTACACAGAGTATCTTTAGCTTCTCACAGTAATCAGGTTTTACAGTTACTGAAATAATTCTTGGAGCTCTCTCTCTTGATTTTCTCATATATTATAAACTTAGAGGCCATTACTGATTAGAGGATTTTGCTAATTATCTCACTGCTCCCACTTTCTATCTGATGCTCCCTTGTTCACTCAGTCAAGGGCCATATTTACTTCCTTCGCTGCCACAAGGCACCGTGTTGATTGTCCTGACCCCAAAGTCCTTTTCTTAGCTGTTTTTCTCTTTCATAGATACTGTTTATAATCCTGATTCTTAGATTCAGTTTTATTAAAATGCATATTGCTAAAATAAGCCAGTTTTCTCTTTGGAACTGATCTGTTCTTTTTAACAGCTCTGTATATTTTTATGCCATTGGCAAAATCTACCTGCAGATTTTCCTCTTGACTGTTGAAAATAACACTGGACTAAGAAAAGGTTACTGTCTGGAAATATTCTGAGAAGATGATGCTTCTGTATTTTAAGATTTATAGATTTACCACATTTTAATCCATTTAATGTGTTCTAGATGGAGCTGATCAGAATTTCAGAAAATAAAGTATTTAACTGATACTCAGGAGAACTACTAATTTCATCAGAATGAAGCAAGGCTAAGTCAGGAGCTTTTTAGAAGCTGAAGTATATCTATCCCTAGAGCTATCTCGGGCAGCCAATTCTGTAGTCTCATCAAGAAATGATACAAACTTTGTCTGACAGCACCTTTTTTCCATCATAGAGAGATGTACATCAACTAACTACTTTTCACACAAAGGTTATCAAATGCTTTTGCTGTTTATGCATCATTACTGAAAATATTACCATACTGCTGTAGTATTATGCTCTATTTAGTATTATAATACAAATTTATACAATTGCAAGTGTGATAGACTCCAACCCCAATAACATGAAGGGTGAGTGACTTGGTAATTACTGGAGAACAGGGGGAAAAATTGTTGAGGAAGGCAGGCAGACACAGATATTCATGGGAACAGATTATGTTGGAAGTAATTCTGTCTGATAAATACAATAAGAAAGGGGAGAACAGAGATAGAGTTAAAAAAAAAAAAAAAAAGAAAAAAAATTGCTCCCAAGTCGGTTTGTTGTTGTTGCTGTAGAAGAAAAGAGGTACCAGGAACAAGTCCAAGAAAACTTTAAAATGCTGCTTTCTGGAGACAGTCTAGCAAGAGGAGAGCTGAAAAAGTCTCAGAGCTTGTTGGGCTCTATTTAGAGGGCCATGGATTGATGGGGTTGTGAACCCCCCTGAGGGGTAGGTGTTGCGAGCTGTCCCAGCTCTGGTAATTAGATAGGTTCGGCAGTCTTTATGAGTGGCTTACGTTTACTGATTAATGTTCCACTTGTGCACAGATGTGATTTAGCTTTCTGCTGAATAAACACAACATGGGGATGGAAAGGTGATAACTGCCATACTCAGCAAAAAAGAAGGAGCCTATAAATATGCCAGTGGGTCAATAGAAGTGATTTCATTCTGCCTTCACAAGACTGCTGATGAAGTCTGACAGGGAGCTCTACTTCATTAATGCATCACAATGGTGAAGAAAGCCTGAAGGGCAAAAAGAGCCACCTGCAGCAGATTGGAGCCTGGGCTGCAGCTGTCAGAGAACAGCCAGGGAGAAATGAAAAGGGCTGCAACAAGGAAATAAAGAGGATATCATAGGCGGATAGGGTGTGTTTTCACTCCCGCCTGAAATGGCTGATAGGGGAGGTGCAGTGCTCAGGGCACCAACTGCAGATGAAGCTGTATTGCCAATCAGAAACAATTTGGGGAGGGAGGCCTAGCAGTGTGAAAGATGTTTTGGTTAAGGCACTGAACAGAACGCGCTAAGTCTAAGGATAGGTAAATGCAGACGAGTTTAATGATTCATTAAAAAATAGGAGCGTCTACCAAAGAAAAATTGCTCACAGCACAATAAGAAAAAAATAACACACTTGGGAGGAAGCACTGGGAGAAGTATCAGATAGTCGGTATATAATTGAGAAGTGCTGTTATGCTTGCTCTATTTCTAAAGGTCTTTCCATAAGCATCTGCTAGTAGCTGTTGTCTCTACCGGCTTCCCAGGGTCCTGAAACTGGTCTCTGCCCAGTCTGAGAAGGGCATATTGCTGAATACCCAAACTAGTGCAGAGGGTGAAAAAAGGAAAAAAAGAGAAAGATGTGACGGCCATATACTAAAAATAAGCTCCCTGAAAGCCAGCCATGGAGCCGGTTGAAATTGCACAGTGGTGATTTGTCCTAGCGCACAATAAAGTAGGGAACAGAAAATAGCCCCCACGGTCACCAGGAGCCATTGGGCTTCCTCAGCCTAGAGCCGTAGGTCAGCAACCACAGGGAAGCCGATGAGAAGGCTCCATCACGTTGTGGTGTGCTGGATGGGAAATACATAAATGAACAAATAAGGACAGAAGTTCAGTCAGGATCTAGGCAGAAGCACCCGATCCATATCTCTGAACCTTTGGTCTGACTCATCCGCATCCACTCTTCTGTTTTCACGTGGGCACAAAGCCTGAGCCCTGCATAACCCCAGAGAAGCCCTGAAACAGTCTGGCTTCTTCTGAGATCAGGATTAAACCCACATCGGCTCTGTCTCCTTACCCATCTCCCATTCCTTGCAGCTGGATCCTGTCTCTAAGCACTGGCCTTAACTGGATCACAAGAGAGTCATCTGTGTGCTGCTTGTTAGGTGCCTGCTTTATTTTATCGAATTTTTTATTTATTTCCCTATTGTGTTCCTATCCTGTATGCACAGTGGCAGGAAGGAGATACAGACAGATTGCTTACTGATCCTTTTGAATGCTTTCAGAAAATCCCAGGATTTCTCATTCTTCTCTTACCCTGCTGGGCTGTCTTTCTCCATCACTATGGTTTCTATACAGATAATTATTACTTACAGGCAGAAGTAAATTACTTACTTTCACTAACTGAAAAGATCTGAACTTTCAGCAATATGTGTTTCAAAATGATTTTTTTCTGACTCCAACACTTGTAACCAGACAGAGGCAAAAGCTGAATCTATCACCTGTGGTACTTCCAATTTTCCACAGAAAAATGCCACTGTTGTTATACTAGATTTTAAATGAGATGGTCTGCCACAAAGCTGACTTCCTGAGGTGAAAGAGAAAATCCTTAATATAAAGATATTACACTAGAGAGAAGGCCATTGAATATATTTTTGTACAAGCCGCAGCTTGGGAGATTAAAATTAGAGGCACTTAGAAAAATGCTTATAATCCACAGAGGGCAGAGATCAGTATTATATAGTCCTGAATCCTCCCCAGCTGACTGTTCCTCTCTCGCCTATTCAGTGACTAATGACATATTCAGATGACACAGCTTGAGCTGCAAACACTTATGAGGATGGTGAAGTCAAGAAAAGGAACTTAGAAAAGCTAAAAACAGACCAAGAGCAGTCACCAGGCATGAGGATCTGCCATTTCCTTTGTGGGAGGGAGGAATTAACTCTCTTTACAGGACCATCACTCCCTGCTGCGCTGTTAGGTTGGGACTTTGAAAGGGAGAGGGCTAAAATCTCCACCTGAGCATGGACTGTTAGGCATTATCTGTAAATGAGGCTAATGGGCCACCCAAGGTCTCAGTGGAAGGAAGTTTCCAACGGTCTTGTGCCCACCAGAGCAATTCACAGCGACTCCAGCATTGTCACTGCCTTTCCTTAAGACCCCTGGGCTCAGGAAAGGGACTGGGTCCATCCTTTCAGTACTTCCTATCCCTGACCTCTCTTTCCTTTGGGACCTCACAAAGGCATGCTGGCCCAGGCATGTGACAGCACCTGCAGATGTGGAAAGGATATGACAGGGACATCCAGTGATACCATGGGTGCCCATCCCCTTGTATGATAGGGTAGTGATGTGCAAACCACTTGTGAGCGGTGCAATTATGGGCTCTCTAGGTTCCTCCGTATCAGTCAGCAGATGAGTGCTCAAGGGAAAGTGTCTTCCCTTAAAGGCCTTTTGAGGAACATTTCTCTCGAAGGAACGTCCTGGGCCTGGGGTGAGTACAGCAATCCTTGGCAGGGTAGATCAGCATAGTTAAGATACATATTGACATTAATGGACTTCAAGATCTGGCTGGCAGCTTCAGTCATCTTTAGCAGTCTTCAAAATAAATAATTTGGACCGCACAACAACTAGAACAAAAAGCAGTAAACTCAGTTAAGTTACAGAAGCCATCAATGGTCAAGTAATGTCACAAACCACATGCTCTACAAGACCTACTGTCATGGAACGGCAATCGATCAGTCATTCTGCTCTCAGCTTATACCCAGAAACAATAACCCAAATCCTGGATCCCACCAGCTGCCAAAGCAACTGGGCTTTCCAGCCAGGCAAATACATTGCGTGCAGCACAAGAAGCAGCATTCCTGTTACTGTGCCTCTGAGGATGAGGTATTACTCCAGCTCATAGCTTTGTGAGAGGGTTGTGCATGCCTGTGTTTGTAGAGCTGCATATCGCTGACCTTGAGATGATGCATCTTCTCAGGTCTCCCTCCCATTGAGGTGAGAGAACTCTACAGCCTTGCCTGGAATAGGCATAAGACACAGTGTTGCATCTGGAAACTGATGTCTCAAAACACAAACGGCACCCACTGACAAAAACTGGCCCCTAATGAGACGAGAAAAACCCCAAGACGCTGTTCTGGAGACTCAGTGCAGTGTATCTGCATTCCCAGCTGGGATTTGAGCTCATGGGTCCCAGGAGCACCAAGTCAATACTCTAAAGTAGGTGCATTAGAGATAAGTGCCGTGTTGGCTGCTGCTGCAAAGCCTTGTATAAATATTACACCTCAGTCTGCAAGGCACAAAATGTTTGGTTTCTGAGTCTATTAATATATAATGAGGATATGGTATAATTAATATAGTTTTGATTTTCCTATAAATCCAGATTACTAATAAGAATGCAAAGTAATTACTCAAAAAACCTTTTCAATAAATGGCAGTTTTCACTGATTAAAAATGGAGTTTGTGTTTTAAGTGTTATTTACGGGTTTGCTGAAATGAATAATTATTAGGTTATTGAGCTACAAGATAATTAAGGAAAGTGTTTTTACTTAAACACACACGTCAGAAGCTACATCAGGGAGTTTAGATGCATATGACGTCCTTTGATTTTTTTTAATATCTTCTAGAAATCCTGTATCCACTTGCAGACTGGAAAATGAAGGATTTTTTTGTTTCAATTAAAAACATTTGAACATTCCAGATGATTATTTTGTGTATTCAGGTCATGAAGTGGATATCTCTGTATTGTAAATTCTTTTGTAATCTGGAACACCATTACAAAAGTATTTTCATTCACTTACTAAAGAATTAAAAGTCGATGTATGCATAGAAAATGAAGCTAAATGTCTTGGCCGCATTTTGCATATGAATATTGATGCTAACTCATGCTGTGTTGATTTAGAACTGTCCTAAAATTTTTAATTTTAGCCTTCACAAGTGTATATATAAATTGGTACATGACAGAGATGCATGCAATTTGGATGTATTCTTCATATTGCTGTATTTGTAGAGAACTCAATTCAGTTGCTCATACCTGACTTTTTTTGAAATTGCTTAATTAAAGCTATTTTTGTCCTAAATCTGAAAGGGAAATTCTTCTTTAAGACTATATCTTGCACAAGCTTTTTTCAAACTTCAGAGCAGCTGGAGAAGCTGTCCCAGAGTGATCAAGCAGCAATTTTGACCGTTAAGCCCTTGAAGTGCATTTTGTGATTGATGTGGGAAACGACAGGAACATTGGAATACTATTCATTTAGGGTATGTGTCCCTTATTATTCTACCCCAGTTTGCGATAGCTTTGAGTCCAGAGCTATGTGCATGAAGAGGTGTTTTGGTTTTGTGTCCCACATGTAACAGCTATGCAGCATCCAAAACTTACAGAACCTTCTCTGTAGGGCAATGTCATCACATTGTTTAGAAGAGATTTTCTGCCATAAAAATCTGGTAGGTGATAAAACTTTGGTCATGCGTTCCTGGAAAATTTGGAGTCTTTCAATGGCATGCCTCAGCTGGAGAGGATTAATAGAGTGCCATGAAAGTAATTTGGTTTTCCTGTATGTTTCAATGGGAGGGAAGAGTGTCCCAGTGAAGAACACTGGAAGTGCATAAAGAAGTCTTAGGGGAGCATGTCTTGACAGGATTCCTTGTCTCTCTCTTGTGTGGGTCCTGTGACATTTAAAGTCCAGCTGTCAAGCTTAGAGGTAAGGTAGTTTCTCCTCCACAGCCCTTGGCTCAGTGACTGCTCAGTGGTGGTGCCGATGGGCTCATGGCCATGGTTAGTCTCTTGAATCTCCCTCTTTACTTGACATTGAGGCAGTGAAGCATCTTGCTCTGAATAGAGTTAATAAATGTGTCAGTGAGAAGTTGAGGACATCTCAAGTGAAACTGTTATTTATTTATCTCTTATCTCAGAATGTAGTCAATATGACATGATCACATTTTCCTCATTAAGTGCTTCCTCATTTACAATGTATCGGTTTCCTATCCAATCTTGGAGCTAACCAGTATCAAATACCAAATGATCTTGAAGTTTACAATTAGGTAGAGTGAAAATGCTGGAAATGGGAAGACCCTCAATAATTCCATGGCATCAGAAAATTAAATTTCTGCAATAACAAATTACGATATAATGAGGTCACATTAGAGGAATAAGAGGCCCAGATGCCTCAGTGATTTAATCTGTCTCTTCCTGTAGGCCTGCACCTAATTTTAATGAATATTTTGATAGATAACATATTTGGTTCAAAATAGGTCTTTAAAGACAGTTGTGAGAGTATTATATTTTAAAGATGCTGTGATAGAAATTCATTTCATTAACTGCCTGATAAGAAAAAATGACTCTACAAATGTACTGGTATCAGCCATACTATTATGACCCATCTGCTCTTATTGAGTAAAGTGACAGTAATATATCTTTATTGGTCTGTTCCTTGAATGCTGTAGAGTCTCATTTTCCTTGTCTAATGAAAAGCCAAGTGACACTAATGAAACAGGTACTGTATATGCCTCAACTTCAGGAGAGGAAACAGAACATCAAATAAAAACCTCTGTAAAGAGAATGGTCAGATGTAAATATATACGTGAGTTCACAAAAGAGAAAAATAACCCCCAAACCAAGAAAGTTGTTTTATTTTTTTTTTCTACTAATCAAATACGGGTTTTGGTCTAATGGCAAAGACCATAAGAAACTCTGAAACAGATTTGTCACCCTTTTGAGGTGAGTTACACTTCAGTTGAAGAAAAAAAGATCTTGTTCACAGTTTATTTATTTATATCACAGCTCTGAAACCTTTCCCTTACTACTGTGATGTTACCTGAGGACCAAACATAAGGAGACCATTCTGAGTGGTCTCAGGTGGGGTGTGGTAGCCCCTCATTCTTGTCTGATCTCTTCAAGCCTGGTGTATTAAGACAGTGCCCATCACTCTGATATTCAGCTTGTTGCTGTGTAATTATCATGCCATTTCCACAGTCTACAATTTTTCTCATGGTGCAGTTTAGCTACATACTTTCAAATACACTCGCTTTTAACAAAAATGGTAATGATGCAGCAGTTTTGCAGGCACACCAAGTCCAGTAGTTGTATAAAAAAGGAGAAGTCTGCATGCCTTCTGAAGGCATGCACTTCAGACGTGTCTGCTGAGACATCTGTTTAGTCTCTGTTCCTATGCGTATGACCATGTTATTCCCTGCAAGAAAATTCAGAAGTGGCCAAGGGCTCCCAAAAATGAAGACTTCTTTTTAAGAATAAATTTTGGTGTAGTTTATTGAAGGCTTTGAAAATAAGCGCTGAGACTTGACCTGACTTCAGGGAGGAGCAAGTAGAGCAGAGCAAATGGATGTTATATTATCTGGACACATTGCCTTCTTGGGAACATGTCCTGAGCTATACGATGGTTGTACTTAGACCTTCAAGCCCTTGTATCATGACTAGCATTTATTCAGCCTATAGGATATGGAAGACCAGATAAGGGTACCATGAGGAAAGAAGATCATAATCTCCTAGAAAACTGTGGGTGTCCAAGGCACGTTTTCTGTAGCTGACATTTGAGAATCTAAAAAAATTTCTCCTCTGGATGTCTCCTTAACCTGGATAAACTGGGAATTAGATTTACTGCAAAAGAATTTTAGAATTTTCCAAATTCTTTAGAACTTTTTTCTCTATCTAGATTCATATGCCTTAGATTCAATTCCTTATCCATGTGATGGGGACTGAGATAGCTAGCTCCTAGCTGTCCATGTAGAAACTTCAGAGATTTTCAGGTATATGTATATCTCTAAACAAACCAGAAAATCTTACCTGAAAAGATTGGTGAAGCTCAAAAGCCAGGAAGTACCAGAGTTAAAATAGCTTACAGTTTCGTATCTGCAAACTCTGTACGTGCATTATGATAAAGTCTTTAATCCACATAATTCACAACAGTTTTTCTTCATCCTCTTGTGGTGAGTGGTCCATATACCATTTAATGCTTAACATCCAAAAGCTGCACTGAGCACAAATGTATTCTTTTTTTCATGGTCTTTTCTCTGATTCTGATCTCTGTGTCTTCTTTGTAGATATTAATGAGTTAGTTTATACAACACTCCAGCAAGGTAACAGGATGGCGTCTCAGTTTTACAAATTGGGAACAGAGGCACTGAGACTAAAGCCAAAATTTTCCTATATCAACTTGGTTTTGGAGGCTAACTTTCAAGACTAGAGCCTAGGTTTTCTGGGGATTCTGCTGCCTTTTTTGTGTTCAGAGCACAGTTCATATCAAACTTTTGCAATTACGAGAGTTCACTACTCCAGCTGTTTCAGATTGGGCACTCAGAAAATGAAACGGGAGCGATCACAGAGAAAGAGTTTGCACAAATGCTATGATCAGTATCACACAGAAACTCTATGATCTAGACAGAGGAAAAATTCAGAGCTGAAGACGATAGTCAAGGGATTCAATCAGGAAGACAGCCTCTCTTCTGGAAATTTTCATCCTGTTTCACCTCATATGTCGCTTTCTCAGCAACCAGCTAGACATGGAAGTCCTTTGCATGTGTCCACTTCACTTTGATTCATCCTTAGGACACGGTCTGTTCGATAAATTGCATGAGGCAGGAGTACTGCAGATGAACATGATATGCCGAGTTTATCATATAAAGACATACAATTAAATATATTCTGATAACGTACATGTGCCTATGCAGGTTGTAGGTTATCTACAGACATGGTTTGAGGCATTTCATAATTTTGAGTTCTTCAACTTATAAACTTAACATCCCAGTAGTGGGCTGGTTTTTTTCTTTTTGTTTTGGTTTTGGGTTTTTTTAAAATAACACTTTTCCAAGTAAAAAAAGAAAAAAGTCCTCTTCTGCAATCACATCAAGATCATTATTCCTTTCCTTCTCTCAAAATCAGCAAAACACAATTGTCTTCATGCATTGAGCTATCAGTGTCATTTAGTAGCCCTAGACCATGAATTTAAATGTAGACCTTGCTTCTTCCTCTTCCCCCCTTCTCATCTGTACTGGGTAGACCTCTGATTTAGAGTCCACTAGCAAGCTCCAAAATGTGCCAGCTGGCAGAAGTAGATGCAAAACATAGTTGAAACAAAGGAGACAGTAGGAGGAACTCAAGGAGCTGATCTTAAAAGTTGCTTCTGACAAGAATGTTGTACCCACTTTGATCCTTTCAGCACCTTGAACAGGCACATGATTCTCCAATTTGTTGTGGCAGCAGAACTGTGGCAACTTATGTCAAAGACTGCAAGCCTAGTTCTGTCATTATTAGCTTACAAAAGCTAATAAAAAATTCAATATCTGAACACTAATGGCAACACTGAAAACAAGTTTATGATCACACTCTTGTCTCCCTTTACTGCCAGTGCCTCAAATAATTTTCCTATTCATTAGGATGAAGGCTGCAGCTGAGGACATGCTTGCAGTGTAGTGGGCATTGCCGATCAGCATGTGAGCTTCTTGGACCCTCAAACTGAAGGAAAAAAAGAAGTAACTTTCCTTAATTTGCTATTCTGATATTTTCATACCTCTTTGATACTGATTCCAGTGTGTACATACATAACGTCTCAGACACTCTTCTCATCAACATTGTTTCTGATAGCAATTCTTCCTTCATATTTCATTGTATTCCATATTAGAAACTTAATTTACTTTGAACATATCATCTTTGATGCTTGTGAGACTTGTCATTCGTATGTTAATGCTGTAAAATGAAGTTGACAGAAGAATTACTTACATGCTTGGATATCTGCCTGAGTGTGCTGTTTATTTGCCCTGATAGCATGTTCTTGTTTAGTTAGTGAATTTGCCTTATCCAGTTAGCTGTCTGGTACCTGTTCTTCAATTCTTGCCTTTGAGTTGTCTTGGAGCAAGAATCTTTCTGCCTATACACCCTCTTGATGACATATAATCCATTTTGGAGCTCCCAATAATTGTGGTCCCTGTCCCCTCTTTCTGCTTCGTTGCTTATGTATGTGATCTGTTCAACAGCTCGTCTGCATTTTGGTGCATATCT
Organism: Fulmarus glacialis; assembly: GCF_000690835.1. Taxonomy (NCBI): domain Eukaryota; kingdom Metazoa; phylum Chordata; class Aves; order Procellariiformes; family Procellariidae; genus Fulmarus; species Fulmarus glacialis. The sequence continues at coordinate 27,693 of NW_009221225.1, read as the reverse complement.
GGAGACTTCATCTCCAGATTTTTGCACAGACAGTGTGAGTACATCCCACTACTTTGAACCTCAGGCAGAACATATCCATCCCTTTAAACACAGCCTGGAACTGTCCTTCTTGAGGTAGAAGAAGCATCCTTTAATTTGATCTCTGAGCATTAGCTTTTTAACTGTATTGTTCAGAAGAAGAAGAGACAGCAATGATATGAGCAGCCAAAATAATCAGTATCAGTCCAGTAATGTGTGACAGTTCCTCTCTGTGATCTCTCACTGCATTATGGGAATAGAAGCACACATTCATCCAGTGCACATATTGTATAGTAACTGAGGAGATACTTTTTGAACAAAAACAGCATTCCCAGTGTGCGTTTGCAACTCATTATATCTAGGAATGAAGCCACATATCCTATTAGAGCTGCATCTGCTACAAAATGCAACAGCTTGTCAGCTTTCTGGTTGCTGTATGTACTTCAGTCTGGTGCTCTTCTGTTTGTGTTGGACTCATCTTAGATTCCCAGCCTTGTCAATTCCTCTGCAGGATGAGCCAGAGCTGCATGGAATTTTCTCTTTCTGCCCCTCCAGCTGGGACTTTCAAGGAAATTATATTGGACTGGGGAAGAAAACCAAGATCCCCTAAAAAACTTCTTGATTTAGAAGGAGAATGAGATCATTAGTGCACAAGGGAGAATTTCCTTCACAGAGCCCTGGCTGTCCTGCAGTGTGGCTCCCTTCCAGCAGAAATCAAGGCAGAGGGTGCAGGAGCATTCCCTGACCCAAGCCATTGCCAGGGTATGCACCCAGAACTGGGATCCTGGAAGAGCTCCTGGGTCTGTCAGTTTAGGTGTGACTACAGTACAGCTCCAGTTCCTGTGACAGAAGACAAAAAGTGATTATTGACCACCTCACTAATGAATTACAGAATCACACTATCAGTGAGGCTGGAAGGCAGCTCTGGAGACTTTCTAGTCCAGCCCAGATGATAAAAGCAGGGTCAGCTAGACCAGGTTTCTTAGGACATTGCCCAGTTGGGCAATCTCCAAGGACGGACACTCCACAACTTGTCTGGGCAACCTGTGCTACTGTTTGAGCACTCTTGTACTAAAAAAAAAAAGGTTGGTTGTTTGTTTGTTTTTTAATTTGTGCTTGTTTCCTCTTATCTTTTCACTGGGTACCTCTGAGAAGAGCCTGGCTTCATCTTCTTTACTCCTCCCACCAGACATTTACACATTGCTAGGATCCCCCAGCTGAGCCTTCCCTTCTTCAGGCTCTCCTTGGATGTCAGATGCTGCAGTCCCTTATTCATTTTTGTGGCCCTTCTCTGGAGTCTCTTCAGTACGTCCATGTCTCTTTTGTACTGGGGAGCCCAGAACTGGACCCAGCATGCCAGATGTGTCTCACCAGTGCTGAGCAGAAGGGAAGGATCACCTCCCTCGCCCTGCTGGCAATGCTCTGCCTGTTGCAGCCTAGGATGCTTTTGACTGCCTTTGCTGTGTGGGTGCCTTGCTGGCTCATGGTCAGCTTGTTGTCCACCAGGATCCCAAGGCATTTCTTTGGAGACCTACTTTCCAGACGGTTGGCCCCCAATGTGTTCTGGGGCTGTTCGCACAGTATCCTGAAGTCCACCATCCCATGGTCATGGCAACCAGGGCTGTCCCTGACCTTCACATCCCCAACTGATTCTTCCCTGTTCGTAAGTATGAGGTCTAGCAGAGCACATCCCATCATTGGCTTCTTGATCACCTGTGCCAAGAAGTTATCATCAATGCACCCAGAAATCTCCTGGATTGCTTATGCCCTGCTGTATTGTCCCTCTAGCAGATACCAAGTTGGGTAGTCTCCCATGAGGGACTGGGGCCTGCAAACGTAAATCTTCTTCCACTTTTCTGAAGAAAGCCCCATCTACTACTTCTTCCTGATCACAATTCTATAGCAAACAGCCATGAGAACGTTGCCCATGTTTTTTGCACACTACTCCAGATGCATAAGGTCTCAGCTGGCTCCTCACCCATCCCAAGGCAGAGTTTTGTGCATCTCCGTTCCTCTCTCATGTACAGGGCAACTCCACTCCTCACCATCCAGGTGTGTCCTTCCCAAAGAGCCTGTATCCAGTCACCGTATTGTTCCAGTCATGTGAGCTGTCCCACCACATCTCCGTGATCCCAGTGAGATCTATATAGCCCTTATAATCCTGCACTTGCACACAGACCTCTAATTCTTCCTGTTTGCTCCCCATGCTGCATGTGTTAGTGTACAGGCACTTCAGAGAGGCATTCAGTCAGATGATTTCCCAAAAAAGGTATGAGAGCTTCCTCCATATTGCTGTCCTGTAGGTACTTCCTCATCTGTGTGCACGTACCTGGGGTGGACCCCCTTCTGCTCTGTTTTGACAATTAAAAATCTCTCTTTTCCACATCACTCTTGCTTACCAAGTCAGTCCACCTCTTCAGGGGGAGGTTGTCATCACGATCCCCGTTACTCTCAGTTTAAAGCATTCCTCACCAGGCTGGCCAGCCTGTTGGCAAAGATACCCTACTTGGACGGGTAGATCCTATCTTTTCCTGGCAGTTCTCGATCTTCAAAGAAGATCCCAGGGTCCTAAAAGCCAAATCCCTATTTTCAACACCAGCTGTGCAAACATTTGTTGATGCGCAGAACTGCAGAATGCATCCACTCCTCCCTGAGCCCTTCTCTTTCACCAGCGGGACCAGGGAGACACCAATGGACCCCATATCTTTGGCCCTTGCCCCAGAGCCACATAATCACTCATGATCCAGACCTCCCAGGCCGTGCCATAGGTTCCCATGTAGAAGAGTAGTGGGGCTTCTAGCACGAGGGCCAGACAAGCCTCAGCAGTGCCTCCATAGTGTCCCAGATTCAAGCCCCCAGTAAGTGGCAAAACTCCCTGGGCAGCAGATCAGGTCAGCGAAGGGGCATCTGTGTCCCATTGCTGTCCCTGCCGCTTCCCCCTGCGCTGCCGTGTGGTGCCGTGCACCAGTAGCTCTGGCCATACCACAGAGGTAGAGTTGGGGCATTGTCTCCATGGGGACTCAGATAAGATCCAGGGGACCTCTTTCCTCAACTCTGATGCCACACAGACCCTCACCAGCGCCCACCACCTGTGGGCAGAGAGCCCGTCTCCCCGGCCTCAGCCTCTGCAAGAGCCCCCAGCATCCCTGCAGCCCAGCTTGGAGAGCCACATCTTACCCTCAGGAGCTCAAGCTGAGGCCAGAAGACTGAAGTTCATGTCTTCATACATCCTTACACTGTTACAGACCCCAGTCATCTCATCTATACACACACATTTGTCATTTAAACAAATAAAGCCCTTTCTTCTACAGACAGGTAGGGAGGAAAGATGGTTGGTTTTTTGTCCCCTACATGTAAGTACCAGAGAAGCTCAAACATGCAATTTATCTAAAAAGGCAAATTTGTTTTATCTTTAGAGAATTACTCTATCAGCTAGCTTCAACTCCTGGTATGTAAAACTGCAGATAATACTGTGGATCACTGGTGTTTTCTGACAGATACGTGTTTTTATTCAGTCATGTTTATTAAAATGCTTAACTGTTTTGATTAGCCTAATAGAAATACAGCATGGAAATAAACTTTTCAAAATATTTCCACAAAGCAGGATGTTATATAAAACTGTCGGAAAGTGAGTTGGCATTGTACTGATTTTTGCAGGAAGGCAAGCACAAGTATTTATTTTGAAGGGGATAGAATACAGAAGGATCAGAGATACGATTTCATTCTCCTCTGCAAATCTCCTTCCAGATTTCTAAGTCTCTCACAAAGCAGATGTCATTTTGAAGATTCAAAATAGAAAAACACTAAAAATCAGCATTCTTCAAGAATGCTTTATTCCCATTTGCCAGTAGAAAGCATGTGTCTTGAATACTAATTACGTATTATTTTAGGAAGGCAGAGGACTTCATGAGGCAGCTATGAAGCAAACTCCAAAACGGCACCATGGGATAACTTCATTGGTTCCAGTGGCTGGTGCTTTTCTGTAATCTCTTCATATTACTGCAACTGTTATTTAACCCTCTGAAGCTTAAATGACACACAAAAGCCTTAGGAATAAGGCTCAGTTCAACAAAGTTCTATATTTAGTCTTATTAGTAAAACTGCCAGCATAAGCATTAGGAGCACTGAGATCCTCAGTTTCTGAATCTCTGATTTTGCAGGATGAAGGCAAAGAAACCCGGTCTACTCATTAAAGGAGATGCCTCTCATCTGGGTTATAGCCAATGCCCACTGAAAAGTATTTTCCTTGACTTCGAAAGGCTTTGATAGGAACCTTCAATGGAAAGCGTAGAACAACTGGATGGTTTCCCATGAGTTGCTCTAGAACGATGGCTCTCTGGAGTCCCTTTTTTTAAAAGCAACTGCTTTATATAATTGCTCTGAAAAAAGTGACACGATGGCCAAATTTCACCAAGAAACCATACTAATCCCTTGATACTGAAGACTGGATTAACATCTCTGTGCCTACAAGTAAGCAAAGAACTGCCTATCCTTTCTGGGTTTAGGCTCTTTTCTATAAACTCTTAAAGAAACAAGAAGTACAGATTCTTTAAAAATCCTGGGTATGTTCCTCTCAAAGTTCATACTTGTCTGATTATATCGCTGAGTTGGTTGGAATTGTGAAGGGGAAATATCCTTCCAGCTGCAAAATCAATTCACAAGAAAGTGGTTGGGCCTCTTGAGGCTAGATGGTAGTTAAGGTAAGCTTAAGATGAACTGGTTTTTCCTGCCTGTAATGCCAGCTGAGTTGTGTCGATGCAGAGCTGTCTGTTTCCTGCACTCTTCTAGACACTGAAGATGAGCAAAACTCAGACCTCTGAGAACTAGGAAGTCGGCTGCTATTTCAATACTGCCAAATACTGCCATTTTTAAGCCATACCCAACATACCTGCAGCACAGGTGCCATTTTACAAAAGATGTCATTTAACACTAGACTCCCACCCACCCATCAAAAGACCCACAGACATTCCTAGAGTCCTCTTGCTGCTAAAAGTTCTCTTGGTAAGGAGGAAGAGCAGTTAGTACAGCTCTAGATCTCATCAGTGAAACAGACTTTGCTGAATTTCTTTCAATACATACCAAGTATGCGTATGGGAAAGAGATGCACAGACCCCTGGCCTGTGGAGCAGAGTGTCTTTAACCTTCTACCTCAATCACAGCCCTCCCAAGCTTATCTAGCTCCCCCCACTTACCATACTGAATGCAACTGGAATAAAAACTGATCATTCCCAGGGGCTATAGCCCACAGCACACTGTTAAGGTTAAACAGCTTGCATTTTAATTTGGTTTTCAAAGGCTTTACGTTTCTCAAAGTCAGCACTGTGCGAGAGCAAGATACATCACCAGGTAAACTTAATACTGGATTCATTAAGACTTCATGTTGAATCCTGTGGTAACACCTAGTATCTATGGACTGGGTGGTACAGATTTCAGGTCCTTATTCTTAATTTTGGTCTTTCCTCTTTGCAAACCAAAATGTGTAGGCTGAAAAGACATGCATGTAGAATTGTTTCAGCCCAGAGGAGTGACATGTAAGACACAAGTACATGTTCTCAAGCCACCTATAGATGTACTGTAAAGCTTGGTGTCGATTTTTTATTTGGTTTAGTGAAGAAGCAACCAAGAATATGTTGAAACTTTTGCCATTATGTGGCCGTATTGAAACATGTCAGGAAGATGAATAATGATTTTTTGGAAGGAGATGTTCCTAAAGACAGTATGGTGGCATACATTATTAAAACTGGCCTTTTTGATTTTAAAAATTGTGTCAAATATATCCGAAAACATGTTTAATTACCAGTGGCAGAAAAACTTCACATGCTCCTGCTTTGCTGGTTGACCCAACATAGACTCCTGTTAAAAAATTATAAGCCTTGGAGTCAATTCCCTGGAGGGTCCCCAAAGCATTTCCTGGATAATAATGATGCAATAGTTTCCTATCCTATTGATGGTTGTCCCAGAGCACCTCAGAACAAATGCTCCCATTCCCTGAAAGCCGCTCAAGTACCAGGATGCTGCTATAAATGGTTGAAATGTGATGCAGCTTCCCCTTCAACTTCCTCCAGCTCAGCCTAATGGGGATTAAGAGCCATTAAAGGCTCTTTGCAGCATATGCAGTTGCTATTGATCAGTTGTTTTAGCCAATGATCTGATTACAACCATCTTCTTTTTCCAGTGCTTTACTGGCAGAAAGAAACACACAAACATACAATAAAAGGTGAGGAATTAAGGTACCAGACCTTTCTGTGTGTGCTAAGAATTTGTTTAGTTGCTAAAATGAAAGACTCCTGTTGTCTTTTTCCATGAGTAGAAGTTTCTACCTGGAATCCAAGAAGCCAGTTTGGAGTAAAACCAGATATATGAGTAGAGCTAAGGGAGTTTGTCTTGCCAGAGCATGGCACAGTGCGTTTTGCATTTTTGCTGAATGGTGGCAGAGTTTAAACAAGACGAGTTTGGGAAATGCTTTCCCTCCTTCCATGGCTGCAAAGTTTAGGAAAACTTCTGAGAGGTGGGAGGGCCAGTTCCTGTCCCCTTGGACTGGCAAAGTGGTTGAACTCTGATTTTGCCTGTGCTGAGTCAGCTTTCTAACCTCCGGGCTTTTCACACAGGCAGGTGTTACCCTCTTCTACCACTTCTTAAAAGATCCTAGAGGTAATTCTTTGCTATACTGAACCCAACTGTGTGCAAATTAGGTGAACTCCAAAAGCAGGTACTGGATTCAGCCCCTGTGAAGAGTAGGCTGGGCAGCAGTATGTCAACTTTCTGACTCTTCCAGGGCTGAGCCTTCCAGGTCTGTGAACTGTGGAGGCTGTGGAGGATGCACAGAAGCAGACCTGAAGGAGTCAGTGTCAAAGTCAAATGCACAGGCCTCCCATGAGGGAAGGTGAAGCCAAGCAGAGCTTTTCTGGAGAGCAATTATTTAGTGTCAGCACTCAGTCTCACCCAAATTCTGGTTTTGGTGCCTATGTTCTTATATTCTTGAACATTCATCCTCTGAATGACTTCTTTGGCAAGGTGAAGAGGGAAGGAAGGGCACTGAATTGAGAAGATTGTTATAGGAAACCCGAGGCAAAAGAAATTCCCAAAAACTCTGATGGTCTTTTGTGGTCCCAGCATTTATTTTGCAGTATTAGATGGCTCCTGGGGAAGGGATCAGGCTTCATTTGCCTGATTGTGACAGTCTTTTATGAAATGGTGGCAGGGCAGGGGTAGCACATTGGCTCTCTTGTTCAAAGCAACAGAACTGCTGCTAACTCACTATTTCAAAGTGTGAATAGGCACTAGGTTTAGGAGAATAGATTTGGCAGCTCACACCTGTGATCCAAGATGTACAGAGTTAGTTTGCTCTTTGTGATTGGACAGAAAATACAACACAGACATTCACGCCTTCCTCAGGATATAAATAATTTTGGACAGTACTTCACTAGCAAAGCCACAAATTTGCTCAACTAGCAGGATGTGTCACTACTTAGATGGGCCCTAGCAGTCTCTCAGGAGATGGTCCAGAGTGGGAAGACGTGTAAATGCCATCAATAAAGTACCAGTACTTTACTTATGAAAGTGCAGTATGGGTAGGCATCCAGGGCAGAAATTAGATCTTTGCTTGACAGTGAAAGGAAATGTTAGCAACTGAATGAGAGTTAAGGAAAGAAGTGGGAGAGAGGTGTCTTCCTCTCCGACCACTGCAATAATTTGATCTGGATTCCTAGAAAGGGCAGGACGTGTTTTGTATTTCTCCTCATTTCATGATGAAGTACACCCATCCTAGAGCAGCCTGACACTCCACAGAGGACTGCGGAGTCCTCCATGTGCAGAGGACAACGACCTGCTTCAGAAATGTAAGCATGAGCAGAAAATTACACTTGCCCGCCTTTGGAAGTCCTAGTGTTTATTGGCAGCTGAATGACTCCCTATAGCACTTGGGTGTTCTTAGAAAGGACAAAAACTCTGACAGGCACAAATAAGCTATCCAGTTCAAGTGGTACCCTGGGGGAGGAGGCTACAGCCCTGTTCTGAGCCCTCGTGATTCAAACACATTTGTTTCCTGTATGTACAGTGTAGAAATTCATAGAACATTTTATTGAGCCTCTATCTGATTCTTGAGTGTTTTTCTTTTTGTGATACAGTTTCCAGGTGAACACTTCATTTATAATAGAGACCACTTGTTTTCATAACTAAAAGATCACAATGCCCTAAAACCTTGACTCCACCAGGCAACACCAGAGAGCATCTTTCCTAAGAAATGTCCTCAGAGCTCAGTGGATCAGGCTGTCGATTCTTGTCCTAGAGCAGGAGAATTTCATGTAGGCTTGCGCTGCTGCAGGTGTTCCTGCACCACACAAATGGCGGGGACCATCAGTGTCCTTGTGGGCTGCTACCTGGCTAGAGGCATAGCTCCTCAAGGGAAGTAATTTGTTGCTCTTGACTTCAGCATAGCAATGAGCTGAGATGCCACTGGCACGAAAAGTTTCCTCCAGCTGATGCATGGTGAGAAGGTGCAGCTGGAGGGAGCTGTCCTGAGAATCAGAAGGGTCAGAGCAGACATGACCATGCTGAGAGAAACCTGCAGGTGTTTGGAAAGGGGAGCATACTGTTGTAGACCTCTGTGTGGGAAAGGAAACAAGTCACTGTGGACACATGATGAGACACAGGGAGAGAGAAGGGGGGAATGTGATGCTTTCCACGAGGGCTTTCAGCATAGCTTGTGGGAACCAGGACAGCTGCAGTGACACGATACATAAAAGAAGCCTCCAGTAAGTTCCTCCTCCAGGGCAAATGTCCACCACTAGCATAAAGTATTCATGAAGTGTAAGGCACAGCTCTTCTCCAGTCAATTGCTGGGGCTCCTATCTGTTTTTCCATCTTCACAGTCTTGAATTCAGGCACTCCTGCAGCATCTGGATATTTGGTATTTGCATCTCTGAATCTTATATATAGGACCATAATGAGCAAGCAATTCTGCCATACTGACTTGCCTTACTTTGTGTACTTAGGTCTTATGCAGGGCTGTCTTCCCTCCAGCAACGTAGATTGAGAAACTGGGTGCAGAGGAAATGCTGCCAGCAGCTACTTGCTATAAAAAGCTAATAGTCCTTTGTGGGCCATGAGAGGAATGACAGAAATACAGCTCAAATTCTGGACTGCTTACACTACCCTTTGATGAAATGGTGTCCTGACGCCAGGATGGTGAAATCAGTTTCTCCACATTGCAGCCATTGTTTGCAACAGTGGTCGGTCAGAATTCTCTGTGTCAGTCAGTCATTTTACCCTGACTTTGAAAATCCATAGTGCTGCCAACTCTTTTCATAGCAAAAATCATATGATTTTAGTGACAGAGTTATTTTACTAATCTTTTAATAGTGCTTGGCAGGATCCTTGTGCTGTTTTACTGTCTTGTCTTAGAATCATTGGCTCAGAATGGATGGCATTTCTCATGATTTTATATGGAAATAAGGTCTAAGTCAAAGCTGTCCGCCATTTATTTCCTCAGAGAGGCAGCTTCTAGCTCAGGCGGCTACCTGTTCCTCTTATTTCATTGGAACTCAGTTATTCAGATTATGGTTAAGTTATTTCTGTCAAAGATGATGAAAAAGGTGTATTTTTTCATATATGGCTTTTCTACATATTACAAGCCTGCAATTCCTGTCTTAACTTTACGCAAACATGTTTTCAGTCCTGGAGTCTCTTGAGCTATCAACAAATTTAGGTTGTTAAGTCTTCTAACTTTTGGAAAGTTGGAATACAAATACTTGAGTTTACCCTAAGTGAAGCATCTGGGGCAGTTATGTCTCATCTAATGCTTAATGTCCCAATTTTTTGGTAGACCCATTCATAATTCATCAGGCATCTGATTAAATGTAGTTTAGTCTGACTCATGTGATAGTGTTTGAGGCTAATTTAAAGGCAGAATATTATACTTGCACAACTTACCAATATACGCTAAGCATATAGAATGAAATGTCTCCTTCGGACTAAAATATATGAACCATTTTATATTGTTCCATATTCCAAAGAATACAGATTCCTTTTTATGGAATAGCAGAATTTTCTGTTTACATTGATAATTGTTTCCTCTTTTCTCTTCTTTTTATCTTTTTTTCTTTCTTTAAAAACAGCAAGACAGGGTTATACTGTAAATCTTTCATGCATATCTATTTCATATGCAGTGACCCACACAATAGATCCACGGGTCTAATGCTGGGCATTGTAAAGGTGACTTGGGCAGGTGATAAAAATAAATCTCTGTTCTTGAAAGTTACGCAAAATACAACAGAAGTACATTCTATTAGTACTCCTCATTTGTTTTCCAGTTGGAGTTCAGTATTAGATATTGTTTCCCTGACTCTATATCAAGTTGATTGTAGCTTTTAGAAAATGTTAAGTGACTCCATACAGTACAGTTTTACCATTTATATAATGATGATCTTTCTTCATTTAATATCATAACACAGGAAGAATCTTACCCAGTATATGTATCTCTTGAAAAGTCATACAAAATAGGGTCACTGACAAAATATTGGAGCAAAACAGCAACTGGTCTCAGCTTCAGAAAAGAAAATGAAGAGCAGTTCTGGCAATTAATGGTAAGAGCATTTAATTGCTACATATAATATTAAATGAAAATATAACAGATTTATATAACCTCACTAGGACAGTGGAACCGTAAATAATTGAAAGCATTAATTTGTAAGGAAATAGGTCGTATAGGTAAATGTGATGTCCTGTTCATACAAGGTTGAAGATTGGACATGCTGAGGGAACTCACTGTATGTTAACATGGAGCCATCAGATCTGGTCCTTTAGTAAAGTCTGAATTTTGCACTTAAACCAGGAAATCAAGTTTGTTTTGTTTGAAAATTATTAGGTATTCTTCCTTTTTGAGTACAGAGTACTATTTCTGAGAATTCCCAAGTACATTCACTAATTAGAGTTAAAGAACCCTTTTAAAATTCCCTTTAAGGAAAGACATATCAAACCTTTTTTGTTGTCCTGAGGGATCTTGATAACACAGACGCTTCAAATTCTCCACAGAATTAAAAGTCACTGGAATATTATGCATATGCATATGCTATATTTGAAGATTTAAGAGCGATGCTCTTTCTATATTCGTAAATTTGTAAGATTAGCACATAAAATACTCAGAAAAACTAGCAAGAAATTACTGTCTTTCAAACCGCTGCCATCTCCCATTGTTCATAGGCATATGGCCAGAGTCTGAACTAAGCAGACGTGAGCAACTCCACCAGTCTTAGCCTAACAAATCCTAACCAGGGGTAATTTGGCTTCATTCTCATTGTACGTGCTAGAGAGAAGCAGTCATACTTGTTAAGGCTGCCATCAGTGGGTCCTAAAACATATCATTTTACAGCCGTTATTAGAGATCATACCAGTCTATTAAGACTCAGATGATGAAGGCAGACTTCCCTATTAGTCTGTCCTGAACTAAAGCCAAGAATTTTTTAGACTAAGGATTAAGAAAACAACAAGAGGGAGTAGATAGAGGTGGGTAAGGGAGAGAGATGGAAAGACAGAGAACAGCGTACAATCCATATATTGATAGTACTGCAGCACAAATGCTTCAGTCATCCTTAGTAGTTTGACACGCACATTTACTGGGGAAATTAATGAATGGAGTTCTGTGCTAACTGAGAAGAAAGATTTCTTGGGGAGGAGCACTAATGGGTTAGCCTTACCCCATGATAAAGAGATGGGGCAGGTGGGCCGTGTATTTCCACTACTCATTGAACGCCAGTAGCTGTAGCTGTACACCAGGCTGGGTAAAGGAGGAAAAACGCTTCACTAACATTTTTGTCATTTCAAAGCAGAACACAGTTTCGCATGTGTTTTGCCTCCCTTTCAGTAGCTCTTTGAGAATAGTTGTAAAACAATGGTTTGATCATGCAGCTGTTAATGGAAAATGAATTCTGGATGGCTAGATAACAAAAGAGGTTTGATTCAATGGCAACAAGACTTATTTAACTGTAAACCAGACTCCTCTGTGGGTGGCTCGGGAAGAGGACACTCTCCACTGAGAGAACAGAAAAGATAGCACATGATGTTGGCATCCAACTCTGCAAAGGACTATCACAATAAATTTGGAAAAGCAATTCATAATCTGAAATGTGCTTGTACAACATATTCTACCTCTTCTAGTAGTGAACAGGCTTGCAAACATTTGATGATTGTTAATTCACTGTCAGAAGAAAACATACAATCTTGCTTGGATTCACTTCTTGGATAGTTTGTCTCCTGATGGCAGTTTTTACCTTCCACTTTTTCCACGGGAGTATTAATCTTTCGACCAGCTTCTTTTCCAGCCTCCTAGCCAGTGTCTCTGGAAAGGCTAGCTTCGTGCTGCTGCATTCGCTTCTTTGTGTGGAAAGAAAGTGATTTGCTTTTTGTATGCTAGAGAGCTTCTCCACAGAGATGGCGTCCCCTCCCCCCGACGGCTCTGAGCATCCTCGTACCGCGGCTACCCACCACCTGATGTCCTATTTTCTCATTGGCTCTAGCTGTTCCCAAACCTTGTGACTCCTGCGAGCTCACGCCCAGCTGTACCGGCTCCGAGTCTCCTGCAGTGAGACATAATCTTCACTTTCACTTCTATCATTCGTCCCTAATATGCCAAAGCATCCGAAGAAGTGCTTGCATTCACTCCCAGAGCCCCCTGTCCTAGGTTCAGCCCGAAGGTGACCGTGGAAATAGATGTGTTCCTCGGCTTGCCGAGGTGGCAAGCGGCTCTGTTATGAGATCTCTGTTACTTGCAGGAGGACTGTAACCCATATCATCACGTCTGAGACAGAGATTTTATATTCAGATGACCTTTTATTTCCTGAAATTGTAAATACTCTCTCACCCTACATCTGCTGCTCAACTAAAAGTCAGGCGACCGATTAACTTTCTCAATGGGATTTCCCTGTGATTATAAAGCCAGGTGACTGTGACAAGGTCACCAGGAATTCAAGCTTGTGATTTTAAGCTTGACAGAAATCTGGCAGGAAATGCAGATGAGAGAAATGTCACACTTAGGCAATGATAGCCTTAAATATCAGAGACTGAGCTGAGAAATGGTTTTTTTTCAGACCATCAGAAGAGTTCATGAAATATGTCTGTTTGTTCATTCCTCCAGGAGACCCTCTCCGTTCTTACATCTCAGTGTGTTATGATAAATAATGCATTGCCTTCCCAATAGCCTTGATAAAACTGCTTCCTTATCCATATGAGGAGTACATTTCAAAAAGAGAACAAGCAGAGCACAGAGATGGAAATTAACCCCAGGACCGCCAGCCTCCATTAGCAATAATGGTGTCTGACAATTCCGGGGTTAAATGAGAAGTAGGTGCCTTTTTACTGAGTTCTGCTCTTTGTTCTTGCTTTAGTGTGTGTCATTGTGGAGACTGTCATGTAAGGTTAATGACAGCCTCTCATTACCCTTGTCAAATATGTAATAATGTGGCCCAACAACAGGGCTGAATGGCTCCTGCTTGTCAGACCCCTATGTTTTGCCTAGCAGATGGTCACTGTGTTTGGAGAGGCCCTCAGATCCATCAGTGCTATCCTGAACACGTGTGTGAGGGAGGCATTTTTCCCTGATGGGACAGTTCATGGATGGAATACTAATTGGGCACAGCAAGACAACTGAGGATTTATTTATTTTTGTTCCTGGTAGAAATATGTTGTGTTCCAGGGAGGGGAGGGGGAGGGAGAGAGAGGCAATACCCCGTTTCTGCCGCCGCCAGCCCCTTTTTTATTGTCTGACTCCTTACGCTGGCAAAATCACCGCATGTTATGCCTTATGCTGAAAATCTGGGCTCTTTGGCTACAGTGTCAATGGGCATGGAAATTCAGGCTTTCGTCAACTTTTGATTCTGTATTTTGAAAGTCTGACTTCTATTCTCCTGCCTCTTAAAAAAGAAAACAAAGTTGTTGCTTATTCACTATAAGCTTTGCAGAGCATCACGTTAACATATCCCCTTGATTATCCCTAGTTATTAGGATTAAATATTTATGTTGTGGTAGCTGACCCTCCTGTGTTAGGTAGTATGCAAACAGAAAATATCTGTTTCCTCTCAAGGGAATATAAGCCCCTTTAGCATTAGGTTGGTGACGTGGAAGGCAGTGGTTTGCATCGTCAGATGTATCAGCAGCCTGCTCTGAAAGTTGGTATACTCGGCCTTTGACCATGCACCCACGTCTATTAAACAGAGGGCCCTTCGCAGCAGGAACTTATGCTCCTCAGAGGCTTGGGCTGAGGCTGCCCCAGTCAGGTGGAGAATTTTAGTTGGGCTTTTTTTAATGTATTTTCCTTTCTTAAAAAAAAAAATTAACTCTTTAATGTTCAAAATACAAACTTTAAAATGCAAAGCTAGTGCAAAGTGATGTAATATCACCTTTCCCTATTTGGGAAACTTTGCACTAATGGAACTCCATTGTTCTTTGTTGAAAATGCCTAATATGAGCAGCCTTCACAGCCATAAAATAATGCTTTATCTGATGTGGTTAGGTACAATTCATCTACATCAAGAAGCAGGATTGATGTGACTAAAATTAGGGTAGTTATAATGGTGCAAATGTTCTTAATGTAGACAATACCTCAGTCTGCAGAACAAGAAAAATTTGTTCTAAAAAGAATAATCAGCCCTATTTATTTCAGAGGGATGTTAGCTCTGAAACTTAAATATAGCAGTGTAGAAATCAACATGGTTAACTACTTCACTGCTAAACCTTATAATGGAGATAATCCCTATCACAAAGACCTTTTTTATTTTTCTCAGAACTACATTCAAATAACGTAGTACAAAAATAACAGTGGGAAAGTGCAGTGGTTGCTTTATTGCATTTTGTGTTACAAACCTCTCCATTGCTGACTCCAATGAAGCTGCCTCAGAGTTCCTGTTACCACCATCAAAGTGGTGCACATTTCAGCAGCAGGTCAGCTTGTTGCAGAATTCATATAACCCAGTCTCTTGTGGGTCAAGAAGAAAAATTGAGAGTCAGGAAAAAATACTTTGTCTAGTCTTTCCCAGTGGAAAGACATGACAAACTCACGTGGAAAATCCTAATCACTTCAGGAGTGTAAGGAAAACAATGTACAAAAGCTACTGCTAAAAACGCCCCCGGGTCTTTTCAGGAGATTTAGTCTCTTCACTCTCCCATCCCTTTCAAATCTCATTGATACTTTTTTTTTTTAGCAGTAAAATGACTAATTTTCCATCTGTAGATTATTCTGGTAAAGGCCAGATCCAAAAGGAGGTCTGAAGTGGAGAAGCACATACAGCTTAGTCACTTCATCTTTTGGGGCTGTGAGTGTGCATCTGAGAGAGCGAGAGGGACTTTTTCCACTGCCAGCCTGGCAGCAGGTTTTTAAAACAAAATTCTGCAGTCAGCAGCCTTTACTAGTTTTTTTTAAAGACATTTGCTGTGAATATTACTCAAGCTGGCATAGTACCCTTTTCTCTCTACTGTTTCTCTCTTACTGAAACAGCAAAGAAATGGGACATTTGTGGTAAATAGCTTGTTTGGTAGATACCTGCTCCTTGATACTGGTGTTTTTCCTCACAGAAAGGATCCTAAGAATAGAAGACAAGAAATCATATGAAGGTGCTGGGGCTTCCTGAGGGAAAACAAATGAGAAATATAAAGGATGCAGCATTTGAGTCAGCTTTCTACCATGCCCACACACATGACGATGCACTATGTCCTAGGGGAATAGGGCACCAGAAAAAACAGTTTTTACCACGTAGTATGTCCACTTTCTTAAGAAGACTAGTGAAATACAAAAATGTAGGCCAAGGCTGCTAATTAGTATATGTAAAGATGGTAAAGGAACAAAATTATGTAAATCAAGATGGCAATTAAAACCAGGGACATTCGCAGCAAGTATCACTGAAATTAGCAGACATGTAATAAAGCCAACAGCCATCTCTGCTGGTTTTCTCAGATAGTGCTTTCTGAGGCAACGCAAAGCAACATAAGCGTGGAATCTAAGACTCCCCTTTTTTTATATATCTCTTTCTAATGCACACTGCAGATTAAGCTTGTAATTTTTTTGTCTCTACAGTCACTTTGCTAGTGCAATGTAGCTCATGATTTTCCAAAATGCTGAGAGATAGACAGCACTCCCATGTGACCCATATTTTAAAAAGAAAGCCCCCTGACTTACATGGAAGAACACAAGCCTGGCAACACACAGATTTTTTGGCTGACCAGGAGGAGTGGTGAATCCAGCAGTACGTTAACAAAAGCCTGGGAAAGTAGCCTGATTTTCCTGACATTAAAAATTAGTAAGAACTGAAATGCAAAGACATTGCTTTCCACAGACTATGGGAGAATATGGTAAGAAGGCAGAAGTGATGCAGGAGTGGTAAAAAGAAAATGTAGAGGAAAGAAGGGTAACCCCTAAGCTCCCAGGCTGAAGGATGTGGTTGGAGGCAATGTCTGTTATGGTCCTTCTAAAAGAGGGTAGATTCAGACTAGATATAAGGAAGAAATTTTTTATGATGTGGGTGGTGAAACACTGGAAGAGGTTGCCCAGAGAGGTGGCAGATGCCCCATGCCTGGAAACATTCAAGGACAGGTTGGATGGGGCTCTGAGCAACCTGATCTAGCTGAAGGTGTCCCTGCCCACAGCAGCAGGGTTGGACTAGATGACCTTTAAAGGTCCCTTCCAACCCAAACTATTCTGTGATTCTATGGTTTCCTCACAGAATGAGAGTGGGTCCAAAATGTAACTCCAGGTTGAAGAAAAGCCTAACTTCAATATTGAGATGCACAGCTGATCACTCCAAGGCAATTAAAATGAATTGGCTGAATTTGTTTATAAGTGAAAGATCTCCCATTTAGGAATTCAGGTAAGGTTTGTCTCTGCCTGGGGAAGGTGGGGGGATTGATTTGACTGATAGAATATATTATAACTTACTGTTTCGAGAGTATTGATATGCTGGGAGCAGAGTACATAACCTGGAGCTACACAAATATTTTTTTCCTAAGCTGCCTGTCTTCTGAGTATGATGTGAGAAAGGCATCATGTTATGTGAGTGTCAATAAGCTAGACTACATATTTATGGGTAGTGAGCAAAATATGTTTTGAAGTGTTAGCTCCCTCAACCCTTATAAAGCCCAATTCTTTTAGTATTTTCTATATTTAAAAATTGTCCTATCACAAATTGTGACATAAACACAAAATAACAATACTACAGGAGGGGAGTGAAGACCTGCAGCTGCAGGGGAGACAGAAGGTATTGGGGTAGCCGTGTAGACAAAGTTGAAATAGGGTGCAAATAATGATATCTGGGTCAATTGTTTAAATGTTGTATTTGGGGCAGGAGACATTACTTGGCAACATTTGATATATGGATCTCTGGGTCTTCTCAAGAGAGCTCCAGTGGTGAGATCATGAAACGCTCCTCTTTTGTAGATGTCAGAAGCTGGACAACACTGTTGTGGTTACACACTTCTAGACACAAAGGAGGGCAGCAGGGAAAAGTGAAAAAATAATAAATCCAAACATGAGTCAAAACCATAGAACTTTCTTTAAAAAATAAAGGTAATTATGATTTGAAGTCCAGTTTCTTAATAAGCTTGAATTCTTAAACTGAGCAACACTGGAAATAAAGGCACAGGTCCATGAAGATATGTCAAATGGACTTTTCCCAAACTGAGCTGTGATCATCTTGGACTACCAAGACGCCAATCCCTGGCTTTTTGTATAGTCAAGGAGAGAGATAGTTATGACACTTACTATATATATTTAAATAAGGTGTAACAGCTTTCTCTCTGCATTCACAGCATATGGAGACAGTTTAGTAGCTCTGGATATTGGGCAGTCTGAATAGGTGAATTTAGATGTCATCGCAGGCAAGCAAATTTATCTTGGATATTGGTCTGAAAATGGTCCCTGGTAGGGCCATGCTTTAGGTACAAGCCACCTTGGGAGAAATTATTGTAATGAGTATAAATTTTCACCAAAAAAGATTCATTTACAGCAAATTTCTTATCCCTTGGTTCCTTTTGGCTAGTGTTTTCATTTGAGTGTCACAGACTCAAACCAACTTATATTTTATTTGCTATAAGTGTTTAGGATTCAGCAGAGTAGATGGGCGATTGCATTAAATGTCAGCTTCTTCCACTCATTGAGCAGCCATGAGCCACAGATTTGATTTTCTTAATTGAAGATTTTTATTCCCCACAAAGTTACAGAATTTGAAGTTTTATCTCCTAATGACTTGCCTCCATGTAAAAACACTGAATAACACAAAGAACTGGATCTGAACATATTTAACTGCTCTCTAAAGCAAAGAGAAATGTACCTTAGTTGTATATGGACAGCCAGGGCAGCTCTGTCTGTTCCTAGTTATTTTGATATGGCCCTCCATTTTTTTAAAACCACTGACGAAAACTTTTTCCTGGATAACTAAAGCTTAAACTTTAAAAAATGAAAAGTTTTTTTTTGCTTCTTAACTGTCACTTAATTATGACTGTGAAAAGCAAAGTAATATGAAAAGCCGCAGAGGACTTTTTTTTTGAGGAACTGGCAAATTTAAGACTCTACTGTACAGCAGCACAGGGAAAAGAGCAAAGCAGTCTTCTCTATTTGGAATGGCCATGATTTAATTGGCTCCTACTGATCCCCTATTAATTAAAAAATATCGTAGGCTCTTTGAAGCCTGCATTTGCTTCCTATCTAAAACCACGCTTGTCAGTCTTGCCCCCTCACTGCATTATCATACAGCAAGTGTATGGATTTTAAGGATGCAGTGAGAAGTCTCTGTGTTTCTTCCCTCCCCTGTTTATCCCAGGACTGAAAGGGCAGCCAGGAGTTGAGAAGCAGTAGTGTCCCCCAGCTTGCACATGACTTTTCTAACAGCACAGTAGAGCAGGAGGCTTCCCCCGTGCCTGTTCTTTAGCATCAAACCCAAGTTTTGTGTATATAACTTCAATTGGGATGATTTCACTGGCCAGAACTTAAAAGGCAAAAAACCCTCTGCAGTTCCTAATGAGACCCAATTAAACACAAAATTCAAACGCATGGTTCTATTTCCTTGCGTGACCTTCGTGTCAGGCTACTGCAAATGGTCACAGTCCCTAGGAGAAATGACAGCCTGAGGAAAGGGTGAAACAAAAGAGCCACATCTGTCTACTGTTGGTAGGAAGAAGGCATGCGGCCCATCCCCTGCCGACGGGCTTAATGGTGCACCACAGTTTCTCTCAGAGGAAGACAGGAGACACATAAACAAGCCTGACTTCCCCTGAACTGCTTCCTGAGTCAGGATGCCCTCTCCTCTGGGAGGACCTCTGACGTGGCTACATGCCAACAAACCCATTTGGCTCACACAGTGATTTTGGTACCTTAGTACCAGGGCAATGATAGTAGGTTCTTTTTTATTTTGATGTCTTTAATATTCTTGTGAGTTTTCACAAAATCTGAAGTCTGCTATTGGTGTCCTTCTTCATGAAAATATAGATAAGCAAGATATATATCTGTACAGACAGCTTTTACTTTAATTCCCCTGCTACTGGTAAATTTGATTAGGAGAAAAGAAAAGTGCTGAACAAATATTTTAAAAATCTGCCAGCTGATTAAATCACACTTTCTCCCTATCTTTTTGGCATATGAGGTCGATTTGGGCATCATTTTAAATCTTCTAGTTTAGATTATGATCTTTAAAATGACATTAAGCTTGCTTTGATGTTCTGTGTGAGTACAGGACAAAAGCCCAGGAATTAAATGATTGCTCACATTGCAGCATCATAATAATACAGCCTCAGACTCCAACAAAAAGGTAGCAAATGTTCATGCTTCTGCATTGAATCAAGTCACTAGTTCTACTAGAAAGAAAGTAAAAGTGCTCAAAGCCTCAAATTAGATTTTGTTTTTACAGGACTGGGAGTGGTATCTGGGCTGTGCTTTTCTTAACAGTTTCCGGCACTGTTTTAACTGTCTGCTTTGAGATACATGGAAAGGCTTTGGCTTCAGAAGCTGGAATTGTACCTTGGTTTTGTAAGGTTGTGCTATTCTGCAGTCTTGTAGGAACAAACTGCAGGTGTGTAAACCATTAGTGGTCCAGCTTTTCTCATTAAACTTTTTCCGATTGCAGAGATTTCCTTGGACTAGTGGAAGGTAGCTGCTTTGTAAAGTCATGATATTCATTGGCCAGGTTAGAGTTGAGAACAAAATAAAATTGCCAGGGTTTACTAAGTTGTTGCCCATCTGCAGAGCTATAGTAATTTTCCATTCTTAGCCTGTTCCAGTTGCGAGATAATATGGTTTAACATTAACCTCTTTCAATTAACTTTATATCGAAAGGCTTCAATTATGTCGCATCACTTTACACCTGGGGTGGGCTAACAGTACGCCCACAGTCATCTACCAGTGATTACAGTAGCTCAGCCAACAAACTATAGGTTGGTAAACTCCTCTAACGTGGTCATGCATCAGAGTCTTCAGGAACCCTAGGTCACTCTCATAAATGACCTGGAAGATGCTGCATCTTGTATGAAGTAGACACAGCATCCTATTTGGAGCCAGGGATAAGGACAAGGCACAAGGGTGAGGTGCTGCCAGCAGTCCCTGCTGCTGAGCTTCCAGGGAGCAGCTTTCTGAACTGGCTATAGGGTTACTAAGGCCTGAATTACCTAGTCCCTGACCATTTTGATAGCAGCTCTGGAGATCACCAGGACCAGGCTAAATTAATCTGAGAGGAGAGGCACTACTGTCTGGTCAGCTACATAAGCAAATCTAAGCTTTTCACAGCCCCTTATGGTGACCCCCAGAGAATCCATACTTGTTTGTGGCTGCTCTAATCAGACTTCTCTAGAGGTTGTAAAAGTGTTACAGTTCAGGTCTCTGGTTTTCTCCACATTAAGATAAACTTACGTGTGAAGTCTCATGCTTGTGGATCATTGATTGCAAGTTGATGAAACCGGCTGAATATAATTTGTAAATATGACATCTGTAAGATATTTTATCTTTTTTTTTTCCTTTAAATACATTTCTCTATCATTTTGAAAGGCTCTAGTTATTGATTCATATCTTCACTGGAAGAAATTGCTGTGGATAGGATGAAGAATAGAACAAAACTGAAGAAGGAATATAAGAAAATCAGAGGAGAAAAGAGAGGGAGACGCTTTAGGAAATCAGGATGCTTAAAGGAGGAATTTTAAGAGAAAAGCACATAACATGTCTTTACTAGCTACAAAATATAAATTTAATCCAGCAAAAGAATTGTTGTTTTCCTTTGAGTTAGTAACAGAGAAATCTTTATTTTAAGTGTTTTTCCTATTGACCACCAGAGTATGCTTTGAGTATGACTGCAGTCCTGGCTAACGTGAAGTATACAGTGATAAAATCTCTTGGAATTGATAAAAACCCTTGAGAATACAATTGACAAAGCTAGATTTCAGTACCTTAAAGTAATAGAAACACAAAGAACCTGAACCCTTGTGAAACCAGGGTATCATTCCTATAATCTTGTCCAGAGAAAGAGAGATTTCATTTTGAGCCACACATTAAAGCTACTCTAAGCTATGCTGTATGTAAACATAGGCTTGTGTTTCAGCTGGTGTAAATAGAGTCAACCCTGTTAATTGGTGATGGTCTCTGTAGCACCTAGAGACAGGGAGCCCACAGAAATGCCTTAACAAGTGCCACCCAGAGGAGGGCAGTGGGGCACAGAAACGCCGGTGTGCACATTGCTGTGTGGTGTGCTGCAGTTTGCTGGCTGCTTGCTTGATAACTGGCAGGGAATCCAATCCAAAATTGACAAGATTCATGTCTTCTGCAATGCTTGGACAGCAGGGTCCTGTCCGTTCCTTTCCCCTGCCAAGCAGCCTGGCACGGAGAGCAGAGTGCAGATGGAGCGGCACAGCTCACCTGGGCGCTCGAGACACTTCTATCTGCAATCTTACTGAACTCTATTTGTCTTTTTGCTGGTATTTTCCCAAACTAAAAGTTGGAATTTAGAGCACTGCAGCTTTTACTTAAGTGTCCTTGACAGCATAAAATAAAAAAGGATAAATATCACTTTGCAAGTGACAATTGAATTTTATAGGAATGTGATATAAGTAGTCACATATTCATAGCTTTAATTTATCACAACACAGTCTTAAGAAAAAGAACACAATTTATTTACCGGAAACTAGTCTAAGCAGTTTGAAACATCATACCTTTATAAATATTCTTTTGATCTACATTTTCACTGTTTCTTACTTCTTCCTGATCTGGCCCTGTATGTGGCCATAAAATTACCGACTAGTACCACAGAGAGAAACAAAGTTAGAGTCAGAAAGGAGTTGGCACTGGATAATTTAGGGAATTGGCAATGGGATTTGGAGCCTTTCAGTCTGTCCGAACCTTGCTGATGGGAACTGCACAAACAGCTAATGGGGATAAATGGTTTGTGCTCCTCATGAAGAAGTAGAAAAACTGCAGAATGCTGGAATATGTGGTGTTTTCTGAGGGAGAGCTGGAAGCAGGAAAAAAGTTTATGGAAATAAAGGAAAGAAAGAGGTGATTTAGAATGAGCTCATCAGAGGTAACACAAATAAACCATTGGTATCTCTGCTAGGTTGTCTTTGTCTCATCTTCAGTGAACAAAATACTATTTAAAATAAAATTGTTGCTATAAATGTCCGTTTTCTCAGGATCAATGCAATTATTCTCAGCTCTGGGTGTGTTAATGGTTAAATATGAATAGTTTTTATGGACAACTAGAAGGTGAGAGAATCCAGAGTCATTTGTCCAAAATCTTTTGTGAGCCATAAAGTCACATGCAATAGTTTTGTTTAAACAGGGAATACAGACTACTACACTTTCTAAGCTTCAAGGTAACTTTGATTTGTATTGGCTGTAAGCTCTGATTCAGGACTGTCCTTTGTGATCATACTTCATTTGTCCTTTTTTGAATATTTTGGCTTGTTGATAAATTGAGTTTTAGCCTTCATGACATTCATACTGTAGCCATGTTAGGTAAAGAATTTAGAACCTGTAATTATCAATATTGTGACTTATTTTAGTGTTTTAGAGACGTACACTTTCCAGAGGTTAAAGCAGAAAAAAAAATGACATTGCTTTGTAACATATATTGATCACAAGTATGTAATAACATCTCTGGCTCTGAGGACATCACTGCTTATAGTCAAAACCACAGTTTGCTTTTAGCTTTATCCAAATAGACTATTAAGCTGGCAGGTTGGTTGTTGCCCTTCTCTTTCCTCCTCAACTCCTCGGTGCAGTATATTAACTGCACGAGCATGTTAAAGCAATGTTGATTTCAATCTAAACCAGTAAAAGCAGCAGGGAAAAATTGCCAGCTTGGTATCCTCTCACCTAAGCTGACCAGAAGGTTCCCCAAAGTTTGGGGAGACTGGAAATGAAAATTATCCAGTCTGAGAAAAAAAATATTAAGCATTCCTAGTGCAGGCGTTGCTCCTAGAGCCTAAAATCAGCTCTTCTTCCCCTGTGCCTGTTTCTGAGGGAAATAAAAAGCATGCAGTAGAGCATAAATGTGCCCTGAAATTTTAAGGAGAATGTGCACTGACCTTTAAGCAACATGCACACCGTTGAAGAACCTACCTACCAACAGGCAATTATAAACCGCCCGAGGTCCGTGGGGAATTCAGCTGTGGTTTCCTGCCTGCCCCGCTCCTCTCTTGGAAGCAGCCATATTTTGCAGCATGACCCTGACAGGGAAAGCTGTAGGGAGGTGCAGAGGGGCTGAGCCGAATTGCTGCTGCTGTGGTGTCACAAATAAGAAATCTGCAGCTCAGTCGCTGCTTCTGCCTGGTGCTTTGTCACCGTGCTTAGTAAAGAGAATTTTCTTTTACTCTCCAGTAAACTGTTCTCACTGAAGCTTTGACTCTTGCTGGATTTTGTTGACACTGATGTGACTAATCCTTCTGAGTCTGGTTATACTCCTGGCCTGGGAGAAGAAAAGGTATCAGCATGCCCATGCCACCAGGTTGTGCGTGGAAGAGGAGGGCAACAGAGCAGCACTGTAACCCCTTGAGAACAAGCGGAGTGATGGCAGAGGTCAGGGCTTCCTTAGAAGGAGGTGTGGGCAGGCTCCGCTTTGAGGACCTTTCTGCCCATATCTGGTGGGGGTTAGTGATGCATCTTCGCAGCCTTGTCCCAGTTCTTGGCACCCTGCTGGTAATGTCTGAGCGAAAGGGTCACAGCTGCTGAAGCGCGTGAGCCTTCCTTCACTCACAGAGAGGTGAGATCTGAGCACACATCTCATCCAGGTGACTTGATTTAATCTTTCTTTGTTACACATCACTTTTTGGGGGGGCCTGGCAACATCTTTTTTTCACTTTATCCCACCATGAGTACAACCTTGCAACGTGTGCATTCCCTTCCTTTTCCACAGGATAAAATAAATGTAGCAATTAAATGCAAGTCTAAGAATTTTAGAATAATTTTAACATCTTCCTCTTCCTACTTGTGTCCCACAAGTATTTTTAAAAATTATTTTTCTTGTGCATGACAAATCTCAGATTATATGCAGTGCTTGTGTTAATTTATTTTTATTCCTGTTTTTTTTCTCTGTAAGACTGGAGATACAAAGCTGTATTCTCTCTAATGTTATTGTTACTGCATTTCTTTAGCAGTCACACCCACACTGTATCCATCCAAACTTGTTACCTGTGCCGCTCTGGGCAAAAAAGAAGGGAAGAGATTTAAAAAGGACAGCTGTAATTTTCCTAACAGGGTAGAAATCAGCCAATTGGAAGCCCTTTCTCAGTAGACACTGACGAGACACCAGAATACTCGCTCCTCAGGTGAACGCAGCAATCGCATCCCTTGCTAGCACTACGGCGCGTCAGTGCAGTGGAAAATGGCGAGCTGTAGGCTGCCAGCCCCCGCTATTTATAGCATCAAGAGCTTCAGGGTGTGAGGCAAGCTGTTTTTAACACAGTGGCATTTTCTTCTGTTTAATCGTGGAGTAACATCATTTTTAGAAAGTCACTTCTGCTCGAGAGAATTAAAAAATTATGCTTCTTTACCTAGTTAAATAAGAGGTGTTTGTGAAATTAAAAAAAAAAATTATCACTTTTCCAAGACTTTGGATGGTTTAAAGGCCATTATGTTGTCTGGCAAATGTAGAAATGAAAATCAATAAACAGCATGTAAAAGAAAGAGGAAAAATGCAATGAGA